>NC_085997.1:485000-557500 GCF_030014385.1 Trichomycterus rosablanca
TGGCACGTCCTTACTGCTTGAAACTGAAAAATACTGGTACGTCGTGTTAGCAGGTTGTTTATCGGGACGCCGTTCATACCTCACACTTCTGAGCTTCCAGTCTGACGCCTCCCATCAATCATCCTGGTTGTTTAGCGGCGACTAGCGCTGCCGCATGCGCTGATGAATAGCGGCGGACAGGAATAGCGAAGGTCAGGGCGGGTCAGGAGAGCGTTCTGTCTGTCAGTATGTTCTGAATGTGAGGCCCCTCCGCGGCACTGCATGCCAAACCCGCTGCATCAGAGGGGAGGGAAGAAACGCACCGCCGATCAGATCAGAGTCTAGAATCCCTGACTTTTCTCCCAATCTAGTCATATCCAATTCCCCAGTTGTATTTCCCCTTCACTTTTAGGCTACAGACCTCTACTCCTGACCGAGGAGGGTCGTGACTAACACACGCCCATCCGACACGTGCAGCAACGACCGCTTCTTTCATCTGGGTTCATACGGAGATCCGTATGGCGCACGGAGAGTCACACGTCTCTGTGCAGCATCATCGATCAGCCAGCAGAGGCCGCCAGCAGCAGGGATGAGAAATCCTTACTTAGTCCCTCTAAATGGGCAGGCTCTATTATCGCTGACGTTATGACACAACCCAACCATAATATTAACAATGTAATACGTTAACAAGGTGCTCGGGTGGTGCAGCGCTCTGTTACTTCGAATGTCGGCGGTGCTATCGGTCGGCCAGACGTCTACGTAGACACTGGGACTTTGGGTACATTTGGGATGGGGAGATGGAGTAAAAGGGTGATGGATCAGCGCCCCATCCAGGGTGTTCCTACCTTAATAACGTAAGAAGGAAATATTAGGACGTCCTTACAGCATAAAACAGAAAAAATAAGGATGTTTATCAAGTCAAATTTATTTATATAGGGGTTTTTACAAGACATTGTCTCAAAGCAACTTTACAAATTCCAGGACCAACAGACTAAAAACCTCCTGTTGAGCAAGCCGAGGGTGACAGTGGCAGGAAAAACTCCCTTAAAATTACAGGAAGGAACCTTGAGAGGAACCAGAGTCAGCAAATTAAATTAAACTGAAACTTATAACTAGCAGAAAATAATAATGTGAGTTCTTCATTGTTCAGTCCAGTCTGTGATTCAGACCTTTTTGGTGCAAACACGCCAGGTTTCCATCCCATCTAGTAGGAGCAGCATTGTTGGCACGGCAGTCTCGACTGTCAGGCCGCTGTATATAACTTACGTTGTGAGGTTCCAGAACCTAGCCTGAGCTTGATGTGGGATTTCTGTTGTTTTCACTGACCTTTAGGGTCAGTTTTACAGATCAGTACTGGAGTACAGTTGGTATGCGCCCTGGATTGTGTCCGCGATGTGACCCTTGAGCCAAAACGAGGACCATGAGGAGGGTTCACCTGTCGTTTGGTCGTCACTGGCGTCCGTACACAGACCCGGTGTATCTGTCAGCTGGAGCGTAGTTGTGTAATGGTGCTGGACGTGCGTTAGGACCCTCGGTCTCCCGTTCCCGTCCTCGTAGCTTTTATCTGGAAGCGGAGGAGCTAAAAGCTGGAGTGTGAGTGTGTGTGTGTGTGTGTTAGACGGAGAGATAGAGCCCGGCGGGGAGGGTGGAGCGCTCCCGCCGGCCGTCTGTGTGGACGTGTGTATGTAGTCGCTGGAGATCTCAGTGAGGAATCGGGCTGCTGGAGTGTAAATGTGGCTGAGCGAGTCTCTGCGGTGCAGCGGGAAAAAGGCGCCCGGGGCCGCGGTCGGGGTCGGGGCCGGGCCGGCCGGCACCATGAAGCACTCGCACTCCAACACTGTGGACTACAGGAGGACCAGTAAGTGCGCTCGCTCATTTTTACTGGACAAACTGGAGTGTGTCGGGGAGAATGGTTTTCCTTCCACCTGCTCTCGACGTGGAGCAGAACGGCCTGGGTTATGACTAAGCTTTCAGTCTTTTAGGCTTCTGTTTATTTTATTATTATTATTATTTATGACTGTAGTGTAGAAGCTTGGAATTAATTATTTATTATAAATAAAATGTTCCGGCTCATGACTGTGGGGAGTTTAACCTGCATCCTTGTGTAGTCTGGCTGCCCAAAGCATCAAGGTCTCAGAGTCGGAGTCGCTTAGCTTTATGAAAACTAAACGTTAAAATTTAGCACTGTCCTAAAGTTAGCCATGCACGCTAGCTCAGTGACGCTGTTGTCTTGATGCTTGACGTAGTAACAAACAACGCTAGTACGTCATCGCAGATCAGTATCGTCTGTTTACCATAATAAAGTGTTCTCACCCTGATCAGCTCCTCAGTACAGAGGATTCTAATAACACTTGGAGTCATAATCAGATTATTTAGACGCTCTACTGTTACATCACTGCAGTTTTAGCTTACTAAGCTAACACAGTTAGCCTCACGCCAGCTAACGTCTCCCTCCGTGTACCGAAAACGCTTCAACTCTCCCTGACGCCCCAATTTACAAATAAACCCACACTCGTATAATTACACCTTTATACAGATTAAACATCAATGAGAATGTATTTACATTTATAAAGAACTCTGTTAGTTGCTCCGCACTGATTCGTCCACCATGTTTGTAGTTCTTTGTGAGAAAAGTCGTGCCGCACTGAATGCTGGGATTGATCTTCAGCGCTGAGGAGGCGTCGGACGCTCCCTCGTCATTCAGTCAGATCATCACTCAGTAGGAGCGTTTTAAGGGAGCTAAGGATTTAGACACGCCCTCTTCTCGGGAGTGTAGGATGATGGGAAATGCTGAGATGTACAGAGAGAGCTAGGTGTCACTTCCTCTCCCTGCCCAGTGACCTCTTGTATTGATGACCAGTTTGTTAAAGGTTGATACAAATGTCTTACATCTGACATCGTTTGATCACAGAGATCCACTGGCGGGTCCTCGGACCTCGTGGCAGCGTAAATTAGGGGCCCTTATAGACCCAGATGTGCCTGTCCAAAAAAGTACAATTAATTCAGATTGCAGCAGGTGGATGTTCAGGATGTACCTGACCATAATACCGTGTTTTAATGTAATCATCCTGTATGATTACGTGTAGATTAAAGTCCTAAATGACAATAACGTGTAGAAAGTCGAGGGGTGTATGTGTACGTATACACACATGGACTGATAACTAGCAGGAAGTCCTGCTGTGTTTATTCCAGAAGCAGGTTCTTCTCTATAAAATGACCCGGTTATGCCCCCCTCAGACGCCCCCCCTGATGCCCCGAGCAGCAGATGAATAAAGATGGGGCTCTCGTTGCTTTATGCGGGTTAATGAGGCGCATTCATTTCCACACCATTAAACACCACTCACATGAAAAGCTTCCACGCGGGGATGGAGTGGCGAGCGGGGCAGATGCGCCTGATGGCTAACGAGAGCCGCTGGGTCAGTACCGCTAGGTCAGTACCACTGCTCTCCTCCTGATACAGGATCCACAAATCAAACCAGCGTTATACGTTCTCCTCTCTCGCTCCTGATCGTCTCCATGATCCTCCGTACCACAGGACAGACCTGCCGTGTGGAGCGTGATGGCTGACACTCACCAGGCGCCTCAGGATGGGGTTATTTATTTTGTTCCTCACCTCTGGCCGACCATACCAACCAAACAGCTCCAGGTTATTAACAATAATAAAAGCAATATTAATAATAATAAAAACTAATAATAATAATGTAATGTAATAATAATAATAATAATAAAAACAACAATAATAATTCAACAATATAGTAATATTAATAATATAATAATAAAAACAATAATAATAATAAAACAATAATATTAATAATAAAAATAATCAATTATAATAATTAATAATAATTTATAATAATGAATAATAATGACAATAATAAAAGTAATATTAATAATATCAGTAATTGTGATAATATAATAACAATAATATTAATAATAGAAATATCAATAGTAGTAATAAAGTAATAATAATATACAATATATAATAATATAGGTATTAATACTAATTATAAATAATTTAATAATAGTGGTAATAAAAGTGATTTTTATAATATCAATAATTATGATAACATAATAAAAATAGTAATAATAATTATATTAATAACAATAATAATAATAGTAATAAACCCAATAATAATAATATTAATAATTACTAATATAATGATAATAATCAGTGTACAGGACAGAAAGAGACATGAATACTTAAAATAAAAGAAGAAAAGAAGAAAAAGGCAAGAATCTAATTATAAAAATGAATAAATCGACTGTAAATCAGTGTGTGACTGACGCTCCAGTCGTGCTGTTTGGATAAACGTCTCTGTGTTGGATGAAACCTGCCTGCAGTCGTTTCTTCTCCTCAGGTTGGGACCAAACCTGGTCTGTTTTGATGGGGGATTTATCACCCCGTCCCCAAAATAATCGCTCTGGGTCGTGCCTGGTGTGCTTCTTTATTCGCTGTGGTCTCGTGTCCTTCCCTGATCGCTTCTCTGATGTAGAAGCCACTGTTTGTATACGATCATTTACACAATCCAGCAGCAGTTCATCGATTAGAAATAATAGAATTATATTTATATAGTTTATAGTGCTGAACCTTTGTGCTCAGCTGGATTTTGCTTTAAACGACGTCTTTATCAGCTGAACGATGCAGCAAATGAAGAAAGAAAATAAATGATGTAGGATTTTATTATTCAACCACAGAATCTTACTGATCTTATAACCTACTGCTGGTCTGTAGGACCTCAACTTGGGTCACAACAAGATAAATCATCAGAGGCAGCCTTGACTGAATATATGTGCCAAATGAATCCCAGATTATGTGCTGAATTAATGATGTTTTCAGCTAGAACAGCAGCCGCTCCTCTGATAAGCTTCTGTGGAAATGTGTACGGCTGGGCGCTGATTAATCAGTCGGTGTTCCGGTTCATCCCAGAGCTGTTGAGTGGGGCTGAGCTCAGGGCTCTGTGCAGGACACTGGAGTTTTCTTTTGTGCCTTCCCCAAACTGTAAGGTAGTGATTGAGGTACTGGATTAGTAATCAAAAGGTTGCTGGTTCAAGCCCCAGCATTGTCAGGTTGCCACTGTTGGCCCCTAAGCAAGGCCCTTATACTCTGTGTGATTGGTTTACAGTTCTGCTAACTGTGGGATTTTTCTCTCTCCCCTTCAGAACGTCCGCTGTGTGGCTCCACGGTGGGCCCCTGCCCGCTCTCCTCGGGCGTGACGGGCATCAGTAAGGAGCTGGCTGACCTGAGGCAGCTGATCCAGTTCCCGGAGGAGATCGCCAGCATCCTGACGGAGCAGGAACAGCAGCTGTACCGCCGCGTGCTCCCGCTCGACTACCTGTGCTTCCTCACCAGGGACCTGACCGGGCCCGAGTGCCACAGGAGCCACCCGCACCTCAAAGCCTCGCTGTCGGCCCCGGTCATGCCCACCCAGAGCGCCCAGCACAACGTGGTGGAGGACCTGGTGTCGCGCTTCAACGAGGTCAGTATTTCTTGTATTGTGGGTAAAGGAGAATTTCAGAATGCGAAATACACTGTATGGTCAAAAGTATTCGGACACCTGACCAAGAGCTGTAACTGACTTTCCTAGAATAAAAAACAACAACTGAACAATCGAAGAACTAAAACACACAATACAACAACAAAGGCTTCAATATATTTACACTTAATATAAACAATATAAATAACACTAAATATTAATAACTCCACTTATAAATAATATTAAATATTAATAACCCAAGATAGAAATATTATTGATTTTAAATGATACTTAATACAAATAATATTAAATATAAATAACAAAATATAAATAATATTAATCATAACGTTAAATATACATTATGATAAATATAAAAAAACACTAAATACAAATAATATTAAATATAAATATCAAAATATAAACAATAATAATTACAAATAATATTAAACATACATAACTAAATGTAAATAATATTAAATATAAATAACACTAATTATCAATAATATTATGTAAAATAATATTAAATATAACAATAATAAATACATTTAACACTAAATATGTATTTAATATGAAATATTATTAATGGTAAATATAAATAGCATTTAATATAAATAATGTAATATAATAATGTACATCACGCTACATCACTGGTTCAAGCCCCATCACTGCCAGGTTGCCACTGTTGGGCCCTTGAGCAAGGCCCTTAAACCTCAATTGCTTAGACTGTATACTTTCACAGTACTGTAAGTCGCTTTGGATGAAAGGATTAAATGTAAACGTAATGTAAAGATCAGTTGTCAGATGGTGGTAGATCTGATCTCAGGTTCCTACAGTTTGGGTTTTTATCCTGCTGATCAATAAGATTTATAATGAAACCTTTTAATTTCTGATACTGGACCTGAAGACGGAGGTGAATTAAGTCCGTGTTTGAGTCGTGTGTTTATTTTTTATCTCTCTAAGCGTAGTGAGACGTGTGTTTTCCCTTGTGCATCTTTGCCATGTTTGGCAGGAGGCTTTTAAGAGAACGAAACGCAGCCGTATTTCTGAGCGGTCGCTGTCTTACTTCACGTTAAACGCTGCTGACAGGTTCTCCCTTCTCCAAACACAAACCGCCATCGTGCTTCGTGGCTCCTGCTGATCAATCTTGGTTATATAACACCGTCCGATCCAAAACAACTCTTCACCAGATAAACCTGCGTTCTCGTTATAAAGTGGAATTTGAAGTCGAAAGAGAACCGAAAGACGTTTTTTGGCGTCTCTCTGGCGTTTCCCCCCGGGTGTATGAACCTCGTCTGGCCCTCGGTGCAGCGATGGCGCGGCTGCAGGATCGTGTTACCGGAATGTGTCTTATCCCGGCTTAATGAAGCCCGTGTCCTCTTCAGCCTGGCATCCACAGCGTTCCGAGCTGGAATTTCTTCAGCCTTTGCCAAGCGTGTCCTGTCCTTCCTGCGCTTTATCTTCCGGACGTCCTCACGGCCCGCTGGGAACGTTACTCTGAGATGGTTTATTACGTGTTTAGTGCGAGCCCAGCGCTGGATGGTGTTAATGAATGTTCCTAACAATGTTCTCAGAGTTCCGTCGTGTCCTCTGGGTAAACTGGGTGTGTGTCGGGGGTGCTGGCTGCTCCCTGCTGTAGCTGAAGAGTCACAGAAATGCTGCTAGTGCCATAAAAGCCAGCGTTAACTGATTTACAGCATTTAACGGACACTTTTATTTGAAGTGACTTACAATTATGAGCAATTAAGAGTTAAGAGCTTGGAAGTGGGGGGGCCTCGAACCGATGACTTACTACTGATTACTGGTCATTATTAGGTACGTTATTAGCCCTGTTTAGGGGTGACAACTTAATCTAACAACTACCCCACCAGTGCTGCAGTTACGACCACTACTGGCTGATCGATGGTACTGCACAGAGACGAATGAACCCACCTGAACCCGCCAAATTCAGATAATTCCGAAAGGTTCTGAAACGTCAGCAGTGGAACTAAATCTGGTGTCGTAAATGCCATTTAAAGGCCATTTTATTGTGTGTAGCTCAGAATTCATGAATATAGAGCCGCTTCAGTAATAAAATAGCATTTTTCAGTATGAAGAACATAAATTAATAAAGAATCTCGGTTTCTGCCTCTGAACAAAGAAGCTGCGATGAATCCACAGCTGATTTCCATTAAGTCTGGATAGATGTGTTTACCGTCTCGCTCTGAGCTGCCTGAGAGGAAGCGCGGCGTTAGCTTCTGCTTTTAGACGGCTCGACCTTCAGCTCTTTTATTTGATCAAGGCTTTCAGAGCTCTACATCACGAACTCGACTGCGCTCATGTCCGTTCTTTCTTGGGTAGCGTTAACAAAGCAGCTTTGAAGCGGTTGACGTGTTTGTCGTCAGGGAGAAGGTAAGATTTTCACCTGTGCCGTTTCTAAACACTGTTTTTTTTTACTTCTGTAGGTCAGTTTCTGGGTAACTTGGCTCATCTTGACCGCCAGCTCAATGGAGGAGAAAAGAGAAGTCTTCTCGCACCTCGTCCACGTGGCCAAATGCTGTTGGAACATGGGAAACTACAACGCAGTGATGGAGTTCTTAGCTGGTCTCAGGTACGAGTCTCAGCTCAACGGCGTTTACTTCTGCTGCTCTGTAAGAATAAGTCGCCCATTTCTTTGTGTGCTTTATCAGTATGGTCCAAAGAACATCTACTGTCCACTACCATATTCAAGGTGGTGCACCAAAGGGGTTGCAGGGTCGAAGCCCTTACAAAACCAGGCATTTCAGTGCTGCAGAACGTCGTTTGGAAGACTCCCTAACCATGTGGTGGAAGGGCTTATGGTCTAATGAGACTAAGGTGGAATTCTTCAGCCTGAGGTATAAAATATGGTGGTGGTAGCATGACACTATGGAAGTGCTTTCTGCTTTTGATGCTCTTGTCCTCAAAAGCCTGAATTGAATGCATCCTTCTTCAGAGTCCAGGCTTCACATCAATAGCCAGACCAAGGCGTCCATCAGTCGTAGGTGATGGCGTACAAAATTTTGTCTCCAGATGAATAAACACACAAACAAAAGTCTCCTCCCTGTTTACGTTGTGGTTGATCAGCAGATTGCACGTTCCACGTCCCTGAAGAGGTTCTTGATCGTTTTATTATGTCCTAGATCTCAAAAGGTGCTGAAAATGTGGCAGTTCATGGACCAGGCAGACATCGAGACCATGCGAGGCCTGAAGGACGCCATGGCCCAGCACGAGTCCTCGTCCGAGTATAAGAAGGTGGTAAACCGCGCCCTGAACATACCCGGCTGTAAGGTGGTGCCCTTCTGCGGCGTCTTCCTCAAGGAGCTTAGCGAGACTCTTGATGGGGCTGCGAGCCTGATTGGACTTCGTCCTGCTTTTGATTCTCAAGAGGATTCGATCGAGGTGAGAGCTGGAAATACAACGATGCCTTTTTACTAAACGTCCCAGCTTTTCTGGAAGTGGGGTTTATATTTTTACCTCCTTTATTACAGTCAATTTAAATGTATTTAATTCTTCCATAAATTAAATCTCTCATTTATTAAGCTGCAGATTGCTGTGATTGGCTGTACTAATGAGGGTTTAATAATTGTTTGATGTGGTCGTTTGTTGTTGTTGTTTGTTGTTCTTCGTGTCCTGTCCAGTTCGTGTCCGATTACAACGGCCAGCAGCACTTCCTGCACAGGGTGGGAAGCGACGGACTGCACAACTCGGAGAAGGAAGCTACCGTTAGCAACATCCTGCAGACCATCCGCAGCTGTAACCGCAGCCTGGAGGCCGACGAGCCGGAGGAACCCTTCCGAGAGAAGAGCAGGAACCAGTGAGTCCCGAATCTCTTACTGTCACTGCAGTACCGACAGACGCGTTACAGGTCAGAACGTGCGGTGGGTGGTCCGAGCGTCGGAATCTCTGTGTAAATACACCGGTGGGAAAATGTACACGCTGTGTTTCTGATTGCTAATTTGTCAAACTGAAGGATTTCAGAGCGGTTACGCTCACGTTTACATTTTCTGCATGTAGCAGACGCTCTAATCCAGAGAGACTTACAGAAGAGCTTCCACAGTAAACATCTCACTACTCCAGTCCAAGCAGACGCTGGGGTGAGACCCCAAATCTGCTGGAACCCTGTCAGAACCATAACTGTAGGTAGAATGCTTAGTTCCTCTTCCTCTGCTGGAGACCCTGATGGCGTACGAGGAGGGTATATTCTCCTGATGCGTGCACGCTCCACGACCCCTTATTCGGCCATACTTCGGCGTGTGAGGTCGGTCTCGCACATGGAGAGTCACGCGCTGATCTCCACGTTCCTCCACTTCTGTACAGGCACCTCGGGCTACTAACCAGAGTCCTTATACAGCATTGAAGACCCCGCCCACTTTTTAGTCCCATTTTTTCCCACCCAGCAGACTAGTGGCTGTTTTTTTCTGCTGCAGGCACTGCCAGTTGTGCCTGGTAGGGGGCACCTGTGCACTAGCGAAATGTCCCACTGCGTCACCTAGTGTAGTAGATCAAAGTTCTCAGTAAAGAGGTGATGGAAGTCTTTAATCTTCTTTAGCCGTCTGTTCCTCACTCAGAACTTTACTTTTCCGTCCCTTTGACGTGGGAAATAGTTTTGTATTTTTTATTCCCGTTACGTTCTGAGGTACCACCCGCACTCTTGTGTGTTTTTTGCCACCCAGCTGGTCCTGATGTTTGAGGACCGTGATGATCACACCGTTCCTTCATCACCAATATTCCTGTTAATTACATTTCCAGTCAGACTTTGTCCAGCAGTGGAGATGATTACACCATCCCTCTCCCAACAGATCTGGGATTTGCTCTTTGTTTGTCCTCGGGACAGGAGCTTTGCGTGCGTCGGGGAGGAAAGAGTTCAGCCGGGTTATTAATGTGGTGTCAGCGCGGCCCCTGGCTGGATTTCGTCATTCCTGGTGTTTGTTGCCATGTTCCTGGTGTTTAGGATCTCAGGAGAGGAGCTTAATCTTCAGGTGTTGGTGTGAACCGAGTCGTGTTCTGTTTCTGTAAACTGTGCTGGATGTTTCGTCGTGAGGAACAGTTTATCCTCTCGGATGTTTGGTTCTAGTTCAGGTTCTTTTTTCCAGGCACTTGAATTATTACAGACGATTAAAAGCATTAACTGCTGTTTGTTCAATGTTTTCTACCTTCTTTCTTCTTCTTTTTGTTGTTTTTTTGTCATTTCATCATGGCCGTCTTTAAGGAAACCCTCAGATTCCGGGCGTGTCCTGTAAGTTGTTGAGTTGAGTTGCGCATGTGCTCATGGTTTGCAGTGAGTGTTTGTTAGCCTGACATGCTTCCATCTGAAGAAACATTTGGACATTTTTTCACCTCGTTTGTAGCATATGAATGATTACCACAACATTTTTAAATCTGCCGATTTAACCTGGTCTGGGTCGCGGCAGGTCCGGAAAACACTGGGCAGAAGGCAGGAACACTCTGGACAGGGCGCCAATCCATCGCAGGGATTCGGTCAGACACAGCCGATCATATCTCTCTGATTAGACGCCCAGGCGGCCGACACTGGCTAGTGTAATAAATCATACACCGTGTGGCCAAAAGTATTAGGACGCCTGACTGTGAGGTTGTTGGACATTTTAAAACAAACGGTATTAAAATAGAGTGACCTCTGTATGATCCTTACGGCTAGAACAACAGCCGCTCTTCTGAGAAGCTTCTCACAAGACTTCAAAGTATGTCTCCGTGTGACCTTCTGTATGCTACAAATGCAGCGAATAAACATAAAGATAAAAAATGAATGTTCTTGTGTCTTGTGTTTAATGCACGATTGTTAACCTGAGATTTACTAATAACACCGAGGGTCAGTTCCAGCTGTGATACTGTTAATTCATTCCAAAGGGTTAGGGTCCGACCACTCTTACACCCACTGTTGGCATGAAAGGGTACCCGTCTAGTCGACTTCACATGCCTATCGCCACTAACTTTTTACCTGAGATGCTTCTTGATTTGATTGCAAACTTATTATTTTCCAACACAGATTTCTGGTTGGCGACCTTTCCGATTCAGAAGGGGACCTGAGCGACGCGCCGCAGGAGCTGGACCTACAAAACCCAGAGGAACCAGAGGGCGCCTTCAGCCACGGCACAGAGCTGGTGCCTTGGTATGCCCTCTCCATTCCCGCCGACGTGCACCGCTTCCTGCTGCAGGGAGCCACGGTCATTCACTACGAGCAGGAGAGCCACTTCACGGCTCGATGCCTGCTCCGCCTGCAGCCCGACAACTGCACCCTGACGTGGGGCAGGCCCCCGAGCGGCCGGAACAGGTGCGCTGTGCCAGAGTCGCTACCGCAGGGCCTTGCGGGTGCTTGCGGTCTTACCGAGGGCATCTTGGACCTGAGTGCTGTCAAGGCTGTGTTTATGGGACACTCAGGAATCGACATAAACGTGGTGCGTCTGCAGAACAAGCTGTGCGGCCTGAGTGCCGAGGAGAACGGGGTTACACTGCTGTACGGTCTGCACACCACCGACAACAGGCTGCTGCACTTCGTGGCTCCGCGGCACACGGCGTCTGTGCTGTACGAGGGTCTGCAGGAGCTGATCCGAGCCATCAGGATGATGAAGAGGTTCCCTGACCAGAGGCTGCAGTGGCTGCGCAGGCAGTACGTCAGTCTTTACCAGGTAAGTAACAAAAATCATGGTGCCTAGCGTGGACGAGAGCTAAGCAGCTCAGGACTGATGGGTTAGCATGTTTTACCACTGTGCCAACCAAGCGACCTGTCTGTCTGTTCATGATTGAAACTGTGTCCAATTGTAAAGAAATACCATTCAGATGTTTGCATATATTACACCACGTCCTAATATTAAAGAGATTTTGAGTAGGATAGACTAGACTGCATTAGCCTCATCGTCGTCGCGGACAAATATACGCTCCCAAAGAAGCAAACATCTGATGCTAATCATCTTTTGGCTTCCAGTAATGGGAAAATGTTCCTGGATCCAGTACTGTATTGTCCTTATTTAAGCCTCGAGGTCTCTGTCATTAGGAGGACGGAAGATTTGAAGGACCGACGTTGGCACAGGCCATCGAGCTGTTCGGAGGCCGGCGCTGGAACACGGGCAGCTCGGTCAGCAGAAACACGGAGAAGAGCGCCAATCAGAGGAACAGCCCGCTGGGCATCAGCTCCAATGCCAAGAAGAAGAAGAAAGCCCTGGTCAGGGTAAGCCATGGGTCTGTGTCTTCCGTCCAGGCTGGTTTGAAAATACGAGCCAGCGGCTGTAACCTCTTACTCCATGTGTGTAGGGAGACAGTGGAGATGGAACTGATGATGAGATGATCTCACGCAAGACCAAAAGCTGTAAAGAGGTCGTGAACAGAAGGTCCTCGGATCCCCTGGAGGCAGTGGAGCATGAGGAGAACGGTGAGCATAGAAGTCCAATAATGATGCGATTGGTCTGCATGTAGGCGCACTCACCGGTATGGTTGGAGAATGTGCTAATGCTAATACACTTTCCGTGTCTGTAGAAGACTCCAGCCCCTTTGGCACTCCTGGATCTTCATCCTCACCCAGCACCAAAACCCAGTCCCCTGGAACCTCTTCCTTCTTCTCCACTGCAAACAGCACAAACCCCACCCGGCCCCACTCCTCCCCCAATCTACCCTGCAGTGCCAAAGGCCAGCCCGGGTAAGATGGTTTCCATTAATAAACACACCGTGGCTGCTTTGTGTAAGGTAGAGCTTAGCTCTGGTCAGTCCATGAACTGTGTTGGAATTAGTCTATTGTTGAGTTCTTTCTTTTCTGAGTATGGTTATGCTTATTATTTAGCACGTGGAGTAGCAGGAGCTGGCACGGGCGGGGGAAAGGCTGCTTCCGTGGCTTCCAGAACCTCATGATCTCCGACAGCATCATGAGCTTTGTCGAGTTCGTGGAGCTCTTCAAGTCATTCAGGTGCCGCAGTTTACCTGCTTCAGATCTTCTCACGAACGAGCTGTTGGTTCACTGAGCCCATGTTTGAGACGTGATAGATAACAGCTGTATAGGTGATGTTCTTTGAGTTGATGTTCTCCATGTTTTGCAGTATCCGGAGTCGGAAGGACCTGAAGGAGCTGTTTGACATGTATGCTGTGCCCTGCAGTCGATCCGGCCCAGACTCGGTGCCTCTGTACACTACGCTGAGAATTGATGACAAAATAACAGGACTTCAGCCGGACCTAGGTGTGTGCAGCCTTCCTTATCAGATTTTATAAACATCTTGTGCTTCACTGATTGGTCGTCCACATAAAAAAATCCTACAGAGTAAAAAAGAATGCGGTGCTTTTTATGGTTTGGTTAATTGAGCCATTAATGGTTCCCGCAGACCTGCTGACCCGCAATGGCTCTGACCTCGGCCTGTTCATTCGCACTCGCCAGCAAATGTCGGAAAACCAGAAGCAGATTTCAGATGCCATCGCCGCTGCTAGCATCGTGACCAACGGCACAGGCGTGGAGCACTCCTCCCTGGGCGTGCTGGGCCTCGCCATCCCACAGCTGAACGACTTCCTGGTAAACTGCCAGCGTGAGCACCTGACCTACGACGAGATCTTGAGCATCATTCAGGTGAGTCTGTCTTATGATGAAGTGTAAATTTAGTTGTCTGGAAGTTTTGCGTAGTGCACTGTGGGAACGCTTGTTTGATTTAAAATGGTTCAAGTTTTCTCATTTTGTTGTTGGCAACATTAACGCACAGTTAACAGGCTGGCTAACTAGCCAACCTTTAGACACTAAGACAGCTTAACACTTGCCAGCATGCTATGCATTAATAACCTTGCTTGCATTGTTCTAGTTGTGGTTGGCAGTTAGCTAACAATCTTTTACCATTCGAAAATAGCATAACATCTGATAGAAACACATGGGTGGAATTACAAGTCGAATGTGTTTTCATTCTAGAAATTCGAGCCTTCGTCGAGTATGCGTCAGATGGGCTGGATGTCCTTTGAAGGCTTTGCCAGGTTTGTTACTCGTCTGTTCAGCTCCCATGATTTCACTGAGCTCTCTTCTGCACCTCATGACAGAATTTGAACTAGTCAAGTAGCAGAGTGCAAATCAACAACAGCAACAAGAATATTTGGGAAACACGCTGTAGCGAGGTGGAAGCTAAATGAAGATTCGACAACCCACCCACCCTATTACTTATATTTGTATTAATGTTCATATTTTAGGTTCCTGATGGACAAAGACAACTTCGCCTCTAAAAACGAGGAGTCTCAAGTGAACATGGACGAGCTGCAGTACCCGCTGTCCTACTACTACATGGAATCATCACACAACACGTACCTCACCGGCCACCAGCTGAAAGGAGAATCATCAGTGGAACTTTACAGTCAGGTCAGACAGCTCTGCTATCGGCCCGCTGGGCGCCGGACATGTCATGGGTGACCGTGTGCAGCTCCCACTTACTGTAACGTCTTCTTTCTTCAGGTGCTGTTGCAGGGATGTAGGAGCGTAGAGTTGGACTGCTGGGACGGGGACGACGGCATGCCTGTCATTTACCACGGGCACACGCTTACCACCAAAATCCCTTTCAAGGTCTGTTTTGGAGAACATAAGCATTTGCCTGTTTGCTAAAACTCTTCAGTTCTCAAGCTTACTAACAATCCTTAATTCTTTCCCACAGGATGTGGTGGAGGCCATCAACCGTGCTGCCTTCGTAAACGCTGAGATGCCAGTGATTTTGTCCATTGAGAACCACTGCTCTTTGCCTCAGCAGCGCAAGATGGCCGACATATTCAAGGTGCACTTTTCTTTCACAGCTTTTCCTTTTCCTCAACTGTTGACTCCTACATGGCCTAAACATTTTTGCATTGGGATTTTTGGTGCCTGTTTGTCAACTGAAGGCGGTGTTTGGAGACAAGCTGGTGACCAAGTTCCTCTTTGAAAGTGATTTCTCGGATGACCCGTGGCTTCCTTCTCCTTGGCAGCTCAGGGGCAAGATTCTTCTCAAGAACAAGAAGCTTAAGGCTCATCAGGCCCCTGTAGACATTTTAAAGCAGAAGGTGGGTGAGGTGCTTAGAAAATTTCATCCTGGTGCTTCCACTTGTAGATTTCTTGGCTGTTTTCAGTGTTTTGAAATCATCCTGTATTTAATTAATAATAATTGCTAGCTTTTATAATAAATTGCTTTGATTTCCCAGGCACTTCAGCTAGCACACATGCAAGCACAAGCTAACAACGGTGGACTTGCTTCCAGCTCTCCAGGCAACAATGAAGAAGAAGAGGAAGAGGATGACGAGTACGACTATGACTACGAGTCTCTGTCTGATGGTAAGTCTTGGTTTTATACCTTAATGAAAAGTGTTTTGAGGGGGACATGCTGGACGTTAAGAATCGAATAACCATTTCTTTTTCCAAGCACAAATGTTTCATCCTGCCTTTTCCTCCTTTCTCTTATCATCTCTCTTCTGTTAGCTGACGTCCTCAATGCTTCCACTGCCTCTTATAGCCAGGAAGGTAAACCAAGCGTTTGTGAGAGTGTCTTCGTTGAGATTTGTGTGTATGCGCATGCTGCTTGATCCTGCATAAAACTTTAAATGCCAGAAGCTTGTGTTCTGTGATTCGGTCAGTTTTATTTTGTGAAGGTGTAACGCGTAGGTAGGTACAACTGACCTGAACGGAACTGATCCAAAGAAGAATGTTGCCTCTGCGTGTTTGTGTTTTGTCTAATGGCTAAAGCAGTGTTGTGACTACGGGGGAAAAAATGGCTGGTGTGGCGTGTAAACATCGAGCTCTCCTTCTCCCCGTTCCCTCCGTCCGCAGACTTTTGAAAACGATGTGACCTTGCTAGCGGCACTGGCTCATCGGAGGAAAAAGAAACAAAGCCATCTGGTTTCTCAGGCCCTGCCGTGCTCCGTCTCTGAAAAAGAGACAAGGGATTCTTTCCCTTCGCTTTGCCCGTTCCCATTCAGCACACCCCAGGGACTCGAGCATCGTGGAGTCAGATCACGAGAAGATGCAAGGGGTGGACAAAATAACAGAAACCAAAAACAATAAGTAACAACAATATGTACAGTGTATCACAAAAGTGAGTACACCCCTCACATTTCTGCAGATATTTAAGTATATCTTTTCATGGGACAACACTGACAAAATGACACTTTGACACAATGAAAAGTAGTCTGTGTGCAGCTTATATAACAGTGTAAATTTATTCTTCCCTCAAAATAACTCAATATACAGCCATTAATGTCTAAACCACCGGCAACAAAAGTGAGTACACCCCTAAGAGACTACACCCCTAAATGTCCAAATTGAGCACTGCTTGTCATTTTCCCTCCAAAATGTCATGTGATTTGTTAGTGTTACTAGGTCTCAGGTGTGCATAGTGAGCAGGTGTGTTCAATTTAGTAGTACAGCTCTCACACTCTCTCATACTGGTCACTGAAAGTTCCAACATGGCACCTCATGGCAAAGAACTCTCTGAGGATCTTAAAAGACGAATTGTTGCGCTACATGAAGATGGCCAAGGCTACAAGAAGATTGCCAACACCCTGAAACTGAGCTGCAGCACAGTGGCCAAGATCATCCAGCGTTTTAAAAGAGCAGGGTCCACTCAGAACAGACCTCGCGTTGGTCGTCCAAAGAAGCTGAGTGCATGTGCTCAGCGTCACATCCAACTGCTGTCTTTGAACGATAGGCGCAGGAGTGCTGTCAGCATTGCTGCAGAGATTGAAAAGGTGGGGGGTCAGCCTGTCAGTGCTCAGACCATACGCCGCACACTACATCAAATTGGTCTGCATGGCTGTCACCCCAGAAGGAAGACTCTTCTGAAGTCTCTACACAAGAAAGCCCACAAACAGTTTGCTGAAGACATGTCAACAAAGGACATGGATTACTGGAACCATGTCCTATGGTCTGATGAGACCAAGATTAATTTGTTTGGTTCAGATGGTCTCAAGCATGTGTGGCGGCAATCAGGTGAGGAGTACAAAGATAAGTGTGTCATGCCTACAGTCAAGCATGGTGGTGGGAATGCCATGGTCTGGGGCTGCATGAGTGCAGCAGGTGTTGGGGAGTTACATTTCATTGAGGGACACATGAACTCCAATATGTACTGTGAAATACTGAAGCAGAGCATGATCCCCTCCCTCCGGAAACTGGGTCGCAGGGCAGTGTTCCAGCATGATAATGACCCCAAACACACCTCTAAGACGACCACTGCTTTATTGAAGAGGCTGAGGGTAAAGGTGATGGACTGGCCAAGCATGTCTCCAGACCTAAACCCAATAGAACATCTTTGGGGCATCCTCAAGCGGAAGGTGGAGGAGCGCAAAGTCTCGAATATCCGCCAGCTCCGTGATGTCGTCATGGAGGAGTGGAAAAGCATTCCAGTGGCAACCTGTGAAGCTCGGGTAAACTCCATGCCCAGGAGAGTTAAGGCAGTTCTGGGAAATAATGGTGGCCACACAAAATATTGACACTTCAGGAACTTTCACTAAGGGGTGTACTCACTTTTGTTGCCGGTGGTTTAGACATTAATGGCTGTATATTGAGTTATTTTGAGGGAAGAATAAATTTACACTGTTATATAAGCTGCACACAGACTACTTTTCATTGTGTCAAAGTATCATTTTGTCAGTGTTGTCCCATGAAAAGATAAACTTAAATATCTGCAGAAATGTGAGGGGTGTACTCACTTTTGTGATACACTGTAGATGGTTGTGGAACTATATGGACAAAAGTATTGGGACGCCCCTTTTAATTATTGAATTTACATGTTTTAGCCACAATTTATATCAGGTGCAAGAGATCAGTTATATAAAGATAACGATATGCTTCTAACTTTGTTTTTCATTTGATTTTCAACTGGGATGTTCAGCCAGCTCATGGTCAGGTGTCCAAGTACTTTTGGCCATAGTGTATAAGGAATGTTAGTATAAGGAGGTCATTTTTTTACAAAAACTCATGTTACAATGTGCTTATATTCCTAAAGAATTATGGCCCCATATCTACTGGAAAATGACTCGAGTGGGTTGATGAACACCAGGATCTAGTCAGAGACTTTCCATGACTCTCCGGACTCAAAATATAAAGAAAAGAAACGATTAACAGACTGAAACGTAAAACCTGACATGCCATAAATGACACAAATACGTGCTGAAGGTGGCATTAAATCCAGATAAAATTAGTTATGGATTAGTGATGGTTATTAGTGATGGATATTAGCTAGCATTAGCTCCTGGTACTCAGAGGTAAAATCTCTGCAGGTGTTTGATTAAATTAGTTATATTATACGACGCCTCCGTACTTCCACTCCTCGACACACTGTTTTTACACACATTACAAGTACCTGTTTTGCTTTTTGGCGTTTTCTGACTAAAATAACTTAAATAAACGACATTTTAAATAAACCATCGGCTAATGATAAACTGCTCCATCAGAGACCGTTGCCGCGGGTTCTGAGTCTGAGTAAAATGTGGAATGGAATCTGGATCGGTGACTGTGTCTCATGTTAATGTTATAATACGTTAGAGCGGGCGGGCTAATGGTTCAGCGCAAGCTGCGGACTGGAATTGGATCGGCACTGGGTCGGAAAAGTGAATTAATGGACGTTAATACGGGACCCGATTTCGATACTGGATCGGATGTGATCTATAATTTATAAAACACATACTGTGAGTTAGACCTATGAAGGGATGAATAACTGTTTTCATCCCTACACAGTTTATTTATGACTTCTATAAAAGCGTTCCACGAGAAAACAAAGCTGTTTTTGTCCCTACTGTGCATTAGTTTTACATATTACATATGTTTCTGTAATTTTGTCCACCCATGAAGCTTCTCTGTTTGCTTTTACATTTTGTTTCTGCTTTGCTGGCATCCCTACATTATAAAGTTGCCTTGAAGCCACCATTGCTTGTGTCTGTACTTTGCATTTTTTATAAGCACGTGGCTCAAACTAACAGCTCACATTTTAAATCCACAGATAACATCCTGGAGGATAAACCCGAGGGAAAGTCGTCGAGCGAGAAGCTTCAGTACGAGTCCAACGACGAGATGCCGAAAAGGTTTAAGAAGTCTGGGAGTAAAGTGAAGGTAGGGTCGGGCTTCCATCAAGCACTGTTCAGTCCAGTGTGGCTGACGTTTAGGTGATGTGTTACGTCCTGTTCCTCTGTGTTCATGCAGATGTTTGACATGGAGCTCGGCGAGGAGTTTTATCTGCCGCAGAATGAGAAGGAGAGCAGGCAGATCGCTCAGGAACTTTCCGACCTCGTCATTTACTGCCAGGCTATCAAATTCCCAGGTAGTTGCAAAGAAATGAGTTTTAATATTTGCCATTGTAAGCAGTTACACATTCAACATCTATAGGAATTAAAGCTTTGTGCAGAATATAGGGGCTGAGATGATTATGGGACAGTTTGTGACTTAGTGTTCACTTGGAAAATGTTCCTGCTGCGTTCAGGAAACTTCTGGCTTCTCTTGTGTGCACTGTGCTCCTCTCGGGGGACGAGTTTCGGTTATTAAGACAATTGTACTGATAGGGATGAATAATATGTCTGCTACGGCTTTGTAGCTTTTTATTAATGAGTTGTTTTGTAATTTTGTCCATGAGAAAGTACACTAACCCACTATATCTAAGATCTGTGGATCCAGAGTTGGACTCTCTGGCCGTTCGGCCGTCTGCACGGGCATGTTCTGAATTAGGTGAATGGAAATATCATGCTGAAGGGGCCATGCCCTTAATCCTGTACCCTGACTCTTCTGTGTGTGTGTTTGTGTGGGAACCAGGTTTCTCCACCCCTTCCTCATCAGGCTCTAATAAAGGCAAGGAGCGTAAGAGTCGGAAGTCCATCTTTGGCAACGCGCCAGTCCGTGGGAGCCCCGGCGAGCCGGTGACGCTGGTGCGAGGTTCGGGGAAAGGTACGGCCACGCTGCACGACTCGCACAGAAATCGGAACACCCACCAAGAGCGCCCCTGGGAAAAGGTCGCTTCGGTTTTCCAGCCTTTTAAAAGTTCCCCGAAAGCACATAAAAACGCCTTTTCTCCCAGCATGCTTCAGGAAGTGGCTCTTGGCACGAGTAAACACAGAGAGAGGAATTTCAGGGCAGCTGATATATTTTGGGTATTAGCTTCTTTCTGTGATCTGTGTGTGTTTGACACACAGTGGGAAGACGTACTGGAGAGAACCTCTTGACCTTCCAAGTGCTGACACAAGTCCTCAGCCTGTGATGTCGAGCTTTTTATTTATTGCCTCTATAATCAAATGGATTTTAGCACTCACAGCTTTGAAACTCATCCTTTATTTATTTTGTTCAAATTATTGTTTGTTTTTTTCTGGTTTAAATTGTGTGAGTGTGTGGAAACCCAACATTGGCAGGTAAATAGAAGCGGTGCAGATTGGACATGTGTCAGAAGGGGCATGTCAGGCTTGATCAGATTGGGGGTTGTCCAAGCGGCAGGGGATTCACAGTTGGGAATTGTAAATGACTAAATTGGAAGATAATTCCAGAACAAAAAAAATAAATATGTTGTCACCTGCTTGAGTTACCGGACTGGTCATTAATTACCTCCACTTTGATACAAAATTAATGTTAATATGAAGATCACAGCTATGTTGGGTTTCCTTTAGCTGGTGTGGATGGCACCCGGGCAAGCTGGGAGGAGCAGACGGTGCCAGCAGCGAGCGCGGCGCCCTCACTGAGTGCCATTATTCGTACGCCCAAGTGCTACCACATCTCTTCTGTGAATGAGAACGCTGCTAAGCGCCTGTGCCGGCGATACTCCACCAAACTGATCGGGCACACGGAGCGCCAGCTGCTACGCACCTACCCCGCCGCTACACGCATCGACTCGACCAACCCAAACCCTCTAAGCTTCTGGCTGCACGGCATCCAACTGGTCGCCCTCAACTACCAGACCGATGGTTAGTGGCCTTCACACTGTTTACTCGCTGGCATAGATCGTTTACTTTCTGAGTGCCATTATCAATAAAACCCAATGGTTTTGTAATTGGCTATATCTCGATTCTTCTCTCTGCAGACCTGCCCATGCAGTTAAACTCGGCCTTGTTTGAGGCGAACGGTCACTGTGGCTTCGTTCTGAAACCCCCGGTGTTGTGGGATCGTTCCTGCCCCCTGTACCAGCAGTTCAGTCCACTGGAGCGAGACCTGGAACACATGAGTCCTGCTCACTACTCCCTCACCGTAAGAGAATAAAAACATTCTATTATTATGACTTGGATGAGTAAAAACAAGAAGTAGCTCCGAAGGGGCTCACAAACCTTTTCTCGTCTACTCTGTTTTCCAGGTGGTATCTGGGCAGAACGTGTGCCCGGCCAATAGCAGCGGCAGCCCGTGTGTGGAGCTGGAGGTGCTGGGACTGCCAGTCGATGCCTGCCACTTTCGTAGCAAGCCCATTCATCGTAACACGCTCAACCCCATGTGGAACGAGAGCTTCACCTTCCAGGTTCACTTCGAGGACCTGACCTTCGTGCGCCTGGCTGTGGTGGAGAACAACAGCTCGCAGGTCACGGCCCAGAGGATCCTGCCCCTGAAGGCCCTCAAACCCGGTCAGAAATCTTCTCAGCTCGACCACAACACGCTTGTATCTGAGATCAATGCCATAAGTGTTTGTACTTGTAATGCAAGTGAAGTCATTCCTCCTTCTACACTATGAGCAGTTATGTTGGTGGTAATGATGACGATGATGTTTGCTTTTTAGGCTACAGACACCTTCAGCTACGCAACCAGCACAACGAGCCCCTGGAGGTCTCCAGCCTCTTCCTGTTTAGCCGCCGAACAGAGGAGACCCCTGATGGAGGAGCACGGCTCGCCTCTGTGGTAAGAACCCACATTATATCCAACACATTTAAATTTAGGTTCCGATTCCCAAATCTGGCAAGCCTGGCTGGTCCGAGGGTGGGAATTCTGGAGAGGATTTCTCATAACTGCTGCAGTTACGCCCTCTGCTGGCTGATCGATGGCTCTGCACCGAGACGGGGGATAATGGAGATTGATGCGTGATTCTCCATGCGTGATACGGATCTTTGTATGAACCCTGGTACAGGTGAAAAGAAGCGGTACTGCACACGTGTCGAAGGGGGTGTGTTAGTGTTAGTCATGACCCTCCTCGGTCAAGAGTGGAGGTCTGCAGTGGTAGGGGAATCGGATATGACTAGATAGGGAGGAAAAATACTTAAAACAAAGATCATCTTAGACTTGCTTGAAGGTCCCTGCTGCACCAGTTCCTGAATTCCTGGAATGTTTGTAGTGGTTTTGTTGGTGTTATTATGGTGATGCTGGGTAGATAACGGTCAGTTTAGATGAAGTAAGCGCCCCGGAGCTGAGGAACATCTACAGGAAACAGGAGAGCATGCCAAAGCAAAACATGTCAGGAGCAGTTCTGATGTTTTTCCAGCTTTGGAATGTGACTCACCCCCCCATAAGTGCAGGACACTGTTTTAATATAAACAGGAAACCATACAGGTCTGTGTGGCGTGTTTGCTCCCCTGGCAGTGCCACGCTTCCCTCGGTCTGTGAGACAGTGTTTGGAATCCGTGTGCCACTCAGGAGGTGTTTCTGATTCCCTGTTATTACAGGTTTCTCTCGCTAAATGGTTTTATGATGTTACACGATGAAAACTGACCAACCCGTTATGTAAACATGTTTTTTTGTATTATTATTGCTGTATTACAACAGGAAAAGTACAGAAAGTTGCCACTGTTGGACCCCTGAGCAAGGCCCTTAGCCCTCAATTGCTTGAATTGTTTTAGTCATAATTGTAAGTCAGCTAAAAGTCGCAAATGTAAACGTAAAGTTATTTCCACTTTATTCAGTCATTTAAATGCATTTCCCTCACAATTTATTCATATCCAATTCCCCAATGGTATTTCCACTTCTGACCAACACGTGAGCCTCCTCCAACACGACCGCTTCTTTTCACCTGCACCAGCCAAATTCATATGGAGATCTGAATAGTGCATAGAGAGTCACGCACTGATCTCTGTTATGCCTCGTCTCTGTGCAACGCCATCGATCAGCCAGCAGGGGGAGTATTTACAGCAGTTATAAAGATGATTATACTTTTTATTTATGGGACATATTCACTGAACGTGTTGCGCTGTTACCTGACCTCACTATGTGTAGCGTGTTCAGTTTAATGTTTCTTAAACTTAAAAAGCAGAGCGAATCAGAAGCTGCTGAGATGTTAAACCTGCACGTTCAAGCCAATATCTACACATTTGTTTTAATAATTTAATCTTATTTGCTCATTTAGATGTTTTTAAATGAATTCTCCTAAGATTGAAGAAAACTGTTGCTGTATTTATTCAGTTGTTCAGCACGGAGGAGAAACGAGCAGCCCGGCAGCACAAGGTGACGGTGCACGGAGCTCCAGGACCTGAACCTTTCACTGTGGTCAGCGTGAGAGAACACACCTCTGCAAAACAGCTCCTCAGTGTGGTGAGTGCCAGCGCAAACGCAAACGAAGCCAGGTCGTCTGATAAATGTTTGGACCAAATCGAACGTTTTCTCTTCTCCAGCTGGTTCCTGACGCCTCCCCTGACTACATCCTGGTTGAGGAGAAGATACCGTGCTCAAAGGAGAAGAACGATGCTAAGAAAGTCTCTCAGCAGCGCCCCCTGCTGTCTGACGAGAGGGTGCTCAGAACAGTGAGCGGCTGGCATCCTGAGCAGGGCTACGTGGGCCGAATACTTCTCAAAACCAAAGAAGAGGTGAAAGATTTCAGAAATATCCCCTTTTTTACCACCAGTACAGACTTGACGTAGCCACGCTTAGGGTGCATGATCAAAGTCAAACGTTGTAATATTTATTTTAAATAATTTAATATTGAGTAAGTCCTCTATGTACAAACCTTTAACTAGCGAACTTTTAAAGATGTAAACGTCAGTGTCCGTCTTTTTACATTTGTTTAAATCAGTGCAGAATTCAAACTAACTGGATTGCAGCAAGTAAGATCAGTTCCTGTCTCGCCTCGCATTCGCTAGCTGCTCCATTTTCTAAAGCTAAGATGATGTGTGTGCGTATTCGATAGCTTGGTAGCACTAAACAGCGCAATTGGCTGACAGAAAACAATGGAAATGAAATAAAAATACTTTTTAAATGCATTTTCTTCTTTTCAAATCACTTTGTTTTCCGTATAAGTCGAGGGTCAGGGTGTGAGGAGGGTCGTCAGCTCACCAAAGAGAACGACTGGCTGTTTCACTAGTGTAGCCTAACATATAACATAGTCTAGTGGAAATGGAACTGGCACGATATGCTGGATCAGTAAATATTATTTTTTATTTATCCATTTCCTCACCACTTTTTCAAGTTAAGATTTTAGATTTTTATTTATTATAAACTTTATTTCAAGTACAAAGACGAATCATCTCGATGGATAACTTCATTAGCATACAGCGCTAACAACAGCTCTGGATGCATTCGCAAGCCCAACAAATCGAGCCCTTGGAACAGAACTGGTTGGGATGTCGAGGATTCGCTGTATTATACCAATGAGAACTATAAATAAAATGATTAAATTGATAAATAAAGGTTTATTTTTATTTAAACGTTACTGCAGAAGATCGTTACAGTAGTTTACCTCAGCTGTGGGATTTGTTTGCCTTTTCCTCCCCCTGCTGGCTGTTCAGAGAACTGCACCATGGTGTATCGTGATCATTTTGTGATCGTTCTGTGCAAAATGTGGCTGTAAACAGCACAAAAATGCTGTAATTGTTGTTAAATTGTTAAAAATAATAAAATAATAACCTTTTACCTTCTGTACAGCAGCTAAACAAGTCATGCAAGTCATTCTTTCTGCATTTGCTGTGTTTTTCACACTTGCAAGCCTCACACTTAATATGCTGCTTACAGTCACGAGTGTGAGTCTGATTTTATGTCTGTATTCCAAACATCATTAATGCTACCTAGTGTGTAACTATACCACTGGTAGTGCACTTATTATAAATACTATTTAGTACAGTTTGGAACACAGCCTGTTTTATATGCTGCCTTGTTTCAAGCTCTTCCTTCAGGACGCATAGATCAGCTTTAGGAGCCACCGTTCAGCCAAAATCCCTCACAGATTTCCCCAGACTTACCTTATTAGAGATATTAGAGCTTAATTAATAAAGATCTGTTCCTGTCTGGCTGCTTGTGGTGTAATTAATGAACGTTTGTGTATCGGCAGAATTTGAACGAGAAGAACGCAGAGATGGAAAGACCAGAGGAGGAGAACACTGCTGTAGGAGAAGACAGTGTGTTCTTCGTGCAGGTCCATGATGTTTCTCCAGAACAACCTCGTACGGTCATTAAAGCTCCACGCTACAGCACCGCACAGGACGTCATCCAGCAGGTCGGGAACCGGAAGAACTAATGCTTATGTGTGCGTCTGGGTGGCGCAGGGGTAAAACATGATATCCGGGCACCTACACGGACTTAATTGGCTCGTCTGAGGGAGCGAGGGTTGTAGGGATTCCTCATAAGTGCTGCAGTTACGCCCTCTGCTGGCTGATCAATGGCACTGCTTAGAGACGGGGGATAATAGAGATTGGTGTATGACGGATCTTTGTATGAACCTGCCTGGTGCAGGTGAAAAGAAGTGGTTGGTGCTGCACACATGTCAGAAGGGGCGTGTGTTAGTCACAACCCTCTTCCTTCAGAAGGAGAGGTGGAATATGATCTGGGAATTCCATACGACTTTGGAAGGGTGCTTTAAAAAAAAAGGGTTATTAAAGGCACTTAATATTGATTTGCAGTCTAGACCTCCAGATTATTGGAATCTTTCAATAATATTATGTACTGTAGATGGTAAAAAGGTAAAACTGACCCACTGATTATCTAACCCATCATTTCTGATCACAGGCTCTAAGCAAAGCAAAATACTCACTCAGCATCCTGAGCAACCCCCACCCCACCGACTACGTCCTGGTGGAGGAGGTGGGCCGCGAGGCTCCCGGCAAGAAGTCGTCCTCGACCAAACCCACTCAGCGTGTCCTGCTGGACCATGAGTGTGTGTTCCAGGCCCAGAGCCGGTGGAAGGGTCCCGGAAAGTTCATCCTCAAACTGAAGGAGCAGGTACGTGGCGAATACGAGACCAGACTGATGAACGCGTTCCTGTTACATCCGGCTCCTGCAGAACGTCTAACCGAATTAACCCCGACCTGCTGTCTGTTACATGTCACGTTACTCTGTGTGTGTGTGTGTGTTGCAGATGGGTCGCGAGGACAAGCGCAAGTGCGTGTCGTTCGCCAGCGAGCTGCGGAAGCTGACGGGCCGCAGTCGCAGCGTGACGATGAACGGGCCCGGCTCGAGCGAGACGGCTCACAGTAAGGAGGAGCGCAGCGTTGTGCCTCTGCCCGACGTTTTGGACTGAACCGCACGCTCACCGACCTGTGTGTGTGTGTGTGTTTGTGTGTGCAGTGCATGGAGTCTCGGCCAGGTAGATGCAGAACCCCATAAACATTTCCTCCTACAGTCCAAAAATGATTGAAAGATTTACGTTTTGTATTTTGCAGTTATGACTGAATGCAGTTCCAGCATTTGAGAATTAAGGGTCTTGCTCAGGGGTGCAGATTAGCAATAGTGGGGCTTGAACTGGCAACCCTCTGATTAATTAGTAATTGTATGCCCACAACTAATGAACGTATGTACCAGATAGGTGTTCCTAATAAACTGGCTGATTGTTGTACTTTGCTTTAATTTGTAAACAAAGGCTTATAATAAACAAACACTATGGGGCCAAAAGAATTTGGACGCCTCAAAAACAAACTGTATTAAAACAGAGTGCCATCTGTGTGACCCTTTCAGCTAGAACAACAGACGCTCTTCTGTCTGCGTATGGGAATTTGTGCCCTGGAATTAACACATCACAGATTCTTTTTACCGCCTTTTACTAAACGTCCCAACTTTTACTGAAATGCTGTTTGTAATGCTGACCTTATTTTAATCTCTGATGATTAAATGCTTTGCTCTGTGTTCACCTAACGTTGTGTTTCTTATCAAAACGAACACAAAACTGACGGCGCTGTTCGATATTCCGTCTCTCCGAAGGTTCTCTCTTGTCGTCGGGACTGAAGGCGTTGGCGGCCGAGGGCTGGCTGGGGCCCCTGACCCCTCGGACCCCCTCCACATGGCCCCTCTCCCTGCTGTGGAACTGGAAGCTGCACAAGTGAGTCTGAATTCCGGAGCGTCCCGACCTCCCACCAAGCCTCGCACATGGGCCTCGACGGCACGACCTCGTGCATCATGGGAGATGTAGCATTAGCCGGTTAGCGCCGGTAGCTGAAGGACACAGAGGGTCACATGGGTCGCCGGAGCTGCCTCGTGCTCACGAGTCCTTTCAGCTTGTGAAAGTCGAGCTGCCGTTCTGCACTGTTACGTGTTTGCACATTCGGTCGCCGCAGACTCTGGTACTGTCGGATTTAAACGACATTTGTATTTATTTTGTATTTATAGTCTTTTCTAAAGCGTAGCGTCCTTCACCTGGCTGTCGTGAAGACTTCAGTCCACAACGCGCCGTGATTTATTTATGAAGGTCGCTGCAGCGTTACAGAATTTCTTCATATTTATCTTTTTAATTCCTGTGTTTTTAATGAACGACCACAGAACCTTTAAAACTTGAGGCATTTTAAACAAAGGGATCCAGTTTCGCTCTGAAAGTTGGTTCAGGAACTCATTTTGTTTACGTGTTTATAATGAAGAGAATTTATTTTATATTGACGTGTTATTAATTGCTTTGCAGTCACATTCTAAACCTGCATTCCCATCGTTTACCATCAAAATTCTATCGAACCACCGAGAGGTGACCAATTAAAAACAAACCTGACCTGACAATCAACACTAGTTTATTTTAGTATTTTTACTATTAACCAAATCCTATTAATTAATACTAATTAATTGGGTTTTTTGTGTGCTGGGTGTTGACATGAAAACGAAGCACCCAGAACTCATTTAAGTTGATATTTAGCCTGAAAGTGGAGTTAAACAAATGAAATTCGACATGATAAACATTCAGGTGGCGTGTATTAAGTATTTTAATATTATTTCTCCTGGTCAGGGTCTCAGAAGGCCCAGTTCCATCGAGAAACAGAAATACCCTGGACAGGGCGTCAATCGCTCATTATGCACAGCTGAGATTCGAACCCGGTTATCAGCACCACCCGAGCGCCTTTTATAGTATTAATTATAATTAAAATAATAATAAATATTAATAAATTAATAATAATAATAAATATTTTATTTAGCTGCCCTAAACATAGTAATTAATGCACTTCATCACCTGTACAGGATCTCCAGTCATTTCCATTCGCGCAGACTCAGTTCTTTCTCCCTGTGCTTGCAGCCTCGTGGTGTAAAAGTGCATCAGTAGCTTTAACTTTCTTTAACTTTCCAGTAAATAATTCTATAAATTTAATCGCTTGTATTTTTGATTTGCACCGTCGTGTTTTCGTTTATTTGGGAAATGTCTGACTCTCGATCTTTCCTCTGAAAATGTTGATTTTATTATTTTTAGCATGTTGCACAAACCTTTCTGATAAAGCACTGGCACTTCAGGTCCTCTTGACTTTATTCAGTTAAATTAAGGATGCAGTTAAATGTTCTTTTATTGTACGTTTATCTTTCTGACCTCCTCTGCACACGTAGAGACGTGAAGTCGTTTTATTTGTAATATCGTGCTCTTATTGACTCTTATTTTCTGTACAGTGGATCTATTCTGCTTTTGCTTTTTTCCTCCTAACTCTTCACTTGACTTAACTGTATTATTATTATTATTATTGTTATTTATTTAATAGCCCGGGTCGGCTCTCTGTGTGTTCTCTTGTATATAATTATAGTTTATTTACAGTACAGTTTATCTATTAAAGTCTGGTGTTTAATTTATTTTGGAGGGTGTAAATAAATGTATGTAGCTCATTCAGTACCGGTGTACATCGTTTATACTTTTATATTTTAAAATAAAAGAATTTATTGGTTTTGTTTTTAAGCTCTTGATGATCTCTGTATTGTTCTCTGTAAGAACGTCAGTGTTCAGCACTTTTTTCTTCTCGTGTTTAGGGGTTTTGTTGGTCTCTTGTGACCTTGATGTGACTACTGTGGAGGACGTTTTATCAATTTAACAATAAAAATAAACCTTGCAGAAGAAAACGTCTGGATTTGTTTAATTTATTTGTATTCATTTACTCTGAGAGGGTTTATCTTCCTCTGTAGGAACTATGTATACATGGATGTATGGATTAATGTATTGGATGGGTGATTGTGTGTATGGATGGATGAATGTGTGTGTGTTATGTATGAATGAATGTATGGATGACTGTATGTGTGTATGTATGAATGTTTATATGAATGGATGAATGTATGTTTGTGTGTATGTATAAATATATGAATGTATGATGTATGTATGATGTATGTATGTATAGATAAGTAAATGAATGAATGAATGTATGCATATATAGACGTATGGATGAATGTATTTGTGTTTATATGGATGAATGTATGTGTGTGTGTATGTATGTATATATGAATGAATGTATGGATTAATAAATGTAGGGATGAATGTATGTATGTGTGTTTATATGGATGGATGAATGTATGATGTAAGTATGTATGTATAGATAAGTAAATGAATGAATGTATGTATGCATATATGGACGTTTACATGAATGTATGTGTGTTTATATGGATGGATAAATGTGTGTATGGATTATTAAATGTGTGTATGGATGTATGTATAGATAAGTGAATGAATGAATGTGTGTATGTATGCATATGTATACGTATGTGTACATGAATGTATGTGTGTATAGATGAATGGTTATATGGACGGATGAATGTATGTATGGATAAATAAATAGATGTATGTTTGAATGTATGGATAGATGAATGAATGAATGAATATATGTATGGCTGAATGTTTGTATAGACGTATGGATAGATGAATGTATGTATGGACGGATGCATGAATGAATGTAGATATGAATGTATACAAGTATATATGTATAAAAGAATGAATTTATGGATGTATTAATGAATGTATGAATTTATTTAAGTATGAATGTATGTATGGCTGCATTTACAGCCCCAAATCAGGAGAAGTTTGGACAGTATTAAACATGGTAATAATAACGCACACAGTGTTTCGTTTATTTCCTTTTTTATTTGTCTGCTGACAGGATGAAGCTGAGATTTTCTGTCTGGTCGACTTTATTTCTTTTATTAATAAATGATTTAAAGAAGTTGGGAGGGTAAAGCATTTACCCCTCTGTATCATCCCTGTTCTTAGAGGACGTTCAGCACCGAGCGATGACGTGTTTCCGTTATTTTGTCCCGTTCTCCACCTGAGCTTTTTACCTTCGGGGTGAATCGGCAGGGCATGAGTTCAATCTAAATAAACGTCCGCCGGGGTCTCCGTGTTTATAATGAAGAGTTTTTAACAGCGGCTGAATAAAACAGTGAAGGTTTTTATTTGTGTGTGTGTACGGAGTCACGCCGGCGCCAGGTGAGCGGCGAAGTCCAGCGGTGAGCCGTCGCCCCGCCCGAGAGCCGCGTCCATCTGCTGCTTCAGCCCCGGATCCAGGAAGGCATCACCGATGGTGAAACGTTCCTGCAACACAGAGGTACGTGATGGAGCTGAACCAGGTGAACGTATCCGGCGTTTGTTTTCGTTTAGGGTGGGGTGGGGTGGGGTGTGTGTCCGTACCTTCTTTCTTGATGACGATGCTGCAACCGGTGGGTTAAAGGTCATGTCCTTTACACTGTAATCTTCAAAGAGCTGCACCGGTGATCTACAGGGCGATGATGGTATAGAAATGTATACAATCACTACAGTATTTCAGGATATATATATTATGATCAGGAGAGGGGGTTGAGGGCGTACCTTCTGCTTAATTCTAAGCTGAGAGCACCAAATCCTTCACTTGGAGCTCCAACCAAGAGATGAGAGGCGAATTTCCTCACCATGGGGTGGTAATGTCTCTGCAACACACACACACACACGTTGGTTCCACACAAGCACCGATTTTTGATATTGGGGTGGAAAAGCGCCCAACCGGTCAGGATTTGGGCACCAGCGCCGTCACCTTACCTTAAGCGTGTGCAGCTCCCATAAGCAGGTACTCTGTGGGTGGCAGTACTCGGGCTCGTCCAGCTCGGGCAGGTACACGCCGCTGCCCTGCATGTCGTTATCCAGCAGGATGTCACACTTAGGGAACGTCTGAACGGGAACACAAACAAAGGTCAGTGGTTAAGGTACTGGACTAGTAATTAGGAAGGTTGCCGGTTCAAGTCCCACCAAAGGTGTCCAAACTACAATCATTTGCGGCCCATCATTAATCACTCAACTGTTAGTAATCAGGAGCTCTGTTATACTTTTATTTCTTTCATTACAGAGAGTCTGTAGCCCCGTGGTTGTGAATTTTCACTCCGTTTGACCCCCAACAAGAAAGGTTTGGACACCCGTGTGATGGATCGACGCCCGTCTGGTCTTTTCCCACCCGGCAGATTAGTGGCCGACTCTGTCTGCTGCAGGCACTGTCAATCGTGACCACTAGGGGGCGCCTACATATAGATTTGAATAGAAGTCGCCACAGCTCCATGCTTAGTATGAGAGTCACCCCGCCCACTCACGTGCACTAGCGCTCGGTTAGCCGCCAGGATGCCCACGCCGGCGTCGGGCACGACGTGCAGGGCGAGCGTGTTGAGCCTCTTAACGAAGGCGAGCGCTCTGTTCAGCGTGACCTGCTTCCTGCGTTTGCTCAGCATCACGTCCACACACTGCAGCGCGATGGACGTGTCCTCGTTCGACGCTCCTGCCACACACACACACACACACACACACACACACACACACACACACACACCGCTCGTTAACACACTGCACACACACAGAGAGCAGATTAACACAGACCCAGGGGCCCGGGGCCACGCTTACCCGCGTGCAGCGTCAGCAGGGTTCTGTACAGGTGGGTGTAGAAGTTCAGGGGGTCGATGTTTAACACTTCGCCTGGAGGAAACACAACAGAGCGAAAGAGGGTCAGTCGGTCCAGAGGAGAAAATAATGAATAATGACGCCTGGCGTGGAAGAAGAGAGCGAACCAGCGCGTACCTTGACCTGAGAGAATGTGGAAGGCGGTCAGGATGCAGTGGAGACTCTCACGGTACGACAAATCCTACACACACACACACACACACACACAGATAAGCCATTTCGGAACAGATAAGAGTCTGAATAATACAAACCTGCTCTGTTGGACTGTAGTGCAGCTCTGTTTTGTACAAACAATTCGAATTTGGTCACGTTTAATGTTTGATTTACATTTTCTGGCTTATTTTCTATTTAAATGATCCTTTAAGACCTGCAAGCTGAGAAAATTAATAATAATGAAATAAACTTGTACAACAGCGCCGCCTTGTGGAGGCTTTATGTTACAACCACAGAGAGTGAGATGCATTGTTCATGCTAAAAAACGCTTGAAAACCTTCACTTTAGGTCACTCGAGCAGGATGAAGGTTCCTGTCCAGTCTGGTTCCTCTTAAGGTTCCTCGATTGTAATACTTGGGGAGTTTTTCCAGCCTCTGCCGCCCTAAATTCTGTAAAGCTGCTTTAAGACAGAATCTGTTTGCTTTGAAAATGTCTACTGGAAAAAACATTATACAAATAAATAGTCCAATATTATACGGACACAGATTAACGTTAATAATTACGACTCCTTCATGATTGAAAGGTTTATCTGACCTGATTTATTTACTGTTATTAAGAAACGTGTCGATAAGGCGTCGATAAAACTCACTCCAGACGTGATTAATCCATGAAGAACCGACAGCAGATCGTCAAAAAACTCCAGATTAATAAGATGAGCGAACCTGAAAGAGAAAATCCCCCACCATTAGAAACATTTAGACGTAAACAGAAGGAAACAGTTGTACAGAGCACCGGGGGGGGGGGGGGGGGGGGGGGGTCACTTACTTTGCGAGCCCTTCTAAAACGCAGGGGAGCAGGGCGGACTTCTGAGCTTTCTTCAGGATCCTGAAGTACATGAGGAACACCATGTTCAGGGTCTCGGTGTGCTGGGAGGGCAGAAAGGAACGGGGGGGGGGGGGGGGGGGTCACTTTTCCTGCATCCTTGTGGACCTCTCTCGCTTTTTTGTTGATTTATTGATTCTATCACTGCATGGAACGATTAATAAGCTCCAGTACAACCAAACATCCTAAAACTCACTAGTTTGATCTTCTTGTCTTTACTCTCGGACGCCTCGGCCTCCAGCAGCTCTTTCTGCAGCTTCTCTTCAGCTTTCCTCCACTGCGGGGGGCAGAAAAACCATCAGCTTTAAAAATAACAGAGAACCACGCGAACTGAGGTGAGTCCAGTAGGTGGCGCCGAACCTTGCGCTGCATCCTGGACAGGTTTTTCTTCTTCTCTTGGAAGTTCATGGTCTTCTGCTTGGGCGTCAGGTCCTCCGTGTCTCTCTTCATTTCTACTTCCTTTATCCTCAGACAGAGTAACGTCTTCATCACCTGAAACGCACACAGGGGACAGCAGTGGTCAGTAGAGTGTGCGACTCTCCGTGCGCGATACGGATCTCCGTATGAACCCGACCGGTGCAGAGCAAACGTTTAAAACACGCTTTAATAACTGAGCGTCCATCGCTAATAGAAACGAAAGACGTACCTCAGGTTTGACGTTGTAGTTCCGGCCCTTGACCATGCCTGAGATGACCCTCACCGTGGCCAGTGAGGCCTGACCCAGCTTGTCCTGCCTCAGGAGCTTCTTGACGGCCTCACAGCACATTTCAGACACCTGAGGACACATCGGCGGGAGGGTTACGGTTCCAGGACTATCAACGTCAGGATGTTGATTAGATGTGGATCTGACGGTGTGTGTGAGGGTGAGGGATCTATTAGATGTCGATCTGATGGAGGTTCCTCGAGGAACTTTGATAGGAACCATGAAGTACAGTATTTGGTTAGAAGTATTTGGAAGCCTGACCATTAGCTTGTCGGATCGTTTCAGCTAGAACAACAGTCGTGTGTGTGTGTGTGGGAATTTGTACATGTGTACGGCTGGGCACTGATCGATCAGTCGGTGTTCCGGTTCATCCCGGAGCTGCTGATTGAGGCTGAGCTCAGAACCGAGCTTTTCTTCATATCTTTACAGAGCGGGAGAGGACCTTCCCTAAACTGTTACTGCACAGTTGGAATTTGTAGGACTTGCCTTTCTGCAGGGTTCGCTCATGAGCGCCACCACCACCACGATGATGTTGTTGTGGAAGTTGAAGTGCGATAGCGCCACCAGCAGCTCACACATGCACCTGATGGCCACCTCAGCCAGACCCTTATAGGAGGCCAGAGACACGGCCCGGCTGCCCTTCAGCTTCTTCTGCTTCCAGTCTGTGGAGGAACAGGAAGAGGGACAGGGTCAGCACCGCTCGTCAGCGCTCGGCGTCCCGGACCGCCCGGCGTCTCCGTACCCTTGATGGTCTGCTCCAGATTCTCCAGGAAGAATTTATACTGGCTGACGAGTCCCTCCTCGAACTCTCGCAACTGCTGCGTCTCTTTCTTCACCTGGAACACGACACAGAGGCGTGAGGTGATAACAAACACACCTTCTGACGGACGCCCCGGGTGAGGCGGAGCCGGCGGAGCCGACGGAGCGTACCTTGGTGTTCTTCTCCTCCTCGGTCAGCGGGCGGATCCTGTATGAGGGCACGATGTCTTTAAAGATCTCCATGAGCGAGACCATGACCAGCTTCCGGACCGTGACGGCCACGCAGGGGTCCGTCTCCATCAGCATGGCCCTCAGCTCCTTCAGCTTCTTAATCTGATCAGAGAATCAAAGCTCGTGTCCAGTGCGGCTACGAATCAAATTTTAACCCTATAATTATTATTATTAAATAATGCTGCTGTATCAGAATTATACTGAACTTATAACCTAGTGCCAGGCTGTAGGACCTAAAGTTGGGTCACAACGTGATAAACCCATCAGAAATCACAGATTCTGATCTCACAGAGAGCTGTACGGCACACGGAGTCAGGCTACGCTATGGGCAAATGCACCCACTCGATCCTGCCAGCAGAGGGCGTGCCGTGACAGGACTGCTGAGATTCGAACCCCTCACTCCACCCTCCGCATGTCTGACCCCAAACAACCACCGACACATTAAACATCTATAAAACCAGCCCGGGGTTTAGCACGCACACATAGCTCAGCACAAGCGCATTTCGGGCAAGAACTCATGCGCATCTTACGTTGGAATCGGGATCGGCCAGGACGGCTGACCCCAGGCTGGCGATCCGCAGCTTCCTCTCCATCAGCTTCTGCGAGCGAAGCTTCATCTGCTCCTCAGGGCTCAGCGACAGGAAGCTGGGAGCTTCATCTGCATCTAAAAGATATAAAAATTACATTAAAACAGTCTCAGCTCTGCTACCGGGCGCCCCCTAGTGGGCACCTGTACAGGTGTGGAGGAACGTGGAGATCAGCGCGTGACTCTCCATGAGCAAGACCGACCTCACGTGCCGATCAACCGAAGTACGGGGGGATGAGAAGGGGTCGGTGGAGCGCACACGTGTCTGATGGAAGGCATGTCACCCTCCGTACGCCATCTGGGTCTCCAGCAGAGGAAGAGGAACGGGATATGACTAAACTGCAGACCTCACCTTGCTCTGAATCATCTTGATCCTTAAGTTCCTCTTCATCGTTCTCCTCCTCTTCCTCCTCCTCTTTCTTCACCACTGAAAACCAAAATCATTTCATCATCATGATCTCCACGAGTTGAACAGACAGACGTTACCAGCAGCAGTGAGGATGGACGAGGGTGGATTAGTGGTTCTCACCAGGTTTCTCCATGGTCTGTGGGATGAGCCCTCGTTTGTCCTTGATGGGGAGCAGATGAACCACCTCCTTCTCCTCCTCCTGCTGCTTCATTTTTCGGGGAACCTTCTCGTACTTCTCCAGCACCTGGTCCGACTTGCGCTTCTTGGCGTGAACTGGAGCGCTGAGACAAAGGCGGAAAGTCCCAAGATTTACGTTTGTACCGCCAGGACGAGGTGCTGACCCAAAAGTTAGGGTTAGTTAACACGTATGACCGGGCAGGGGGTCAAACGGACCTAATGGAACCAGTTCCTAATTAATACTGGGCGTTTGAGTGGCATCGATCTGGTGGAACATCTGAGAAAGGGAGGTTAACTCGGGTGTTTAACTCAGTGCTGCTGCAGCAACAGCGGCCTCTGGTGGCCGGCCGAGGAACTGCACAGACGGCAGTGCGCGACTCTCAGTGCATAACAGCAATAAAAAATATTAAATATTAAAAAAATTACATAAAAAGCTCTAATTATTAATTAGTCATGTATTTACTGATAAAAATGTCTGCTTATGGTGACGAAGCAATGAGTGATTTACCAAAAAAACTAACAATATCCTTGCTTAGCAGCACATACTTTAAAATTAATTAATTGTATTTATTTACTTATTGACTTATTAGGATTTTAACGTCATGTTTTACACACTTTGGTTACATTCATGACAGGGACGGTAGTTACGGACAATTTAGTTGCCTCAGTTTATCTGACTGTATGTTTTTGGACTGTGGGAGGAAACCGGAGCACCCGGAGGAAACCCATACAGACACTCACAGGGAGAACGTGCAAACCACACTTCACCCGGGAATCGAACCCAGGACCTTCCTGCCGTGAGGCGCCAGTGCTACCCACCGCCCCCCCATGCCGCCGCATTAGATCGGCATCAGTGAAACCATGGCAACGGAAGCGTCAGTAAGAAGATGACGGGCCATACCAGGAGGACAGGTCCCTGGTGATGAAGGACGCCCTTTTAGCCGCCATGGATCTGATCTGCTCCAGGTCGTCCTCCTCCATCATGTCTGTGGGCAGCGACTCCAGGAATTCCTCCTCATCCTCTTCCTCCCCTGCGCATCAAACGATCCGACAATTAGAAAACACTAAATGCACTAAATGATCAAAAGTATGTGGACACCCCAAAAATCTGTGTAAAAAATTACTATACGATTCTTAAAGACGATTACACTGCGCCATCTACAGGCCATTCGTGGTATTACTGGTTACACATTATAACTTTTAGCTCATTTTACTACCTCTATGTACTATGTTTACACCTCAATGTACACCCTTGGTCACACCCAGACTGTGTCTGCACGACAGAACCGGGATTTAAACCCACAACCTTCCAGGTGATTCCTCAGAGCTCCACACTAGGTTGCAACTGAGCCACGACTATTGGATTAAAGTCATGCATACTCGTCCAGTACCTTCACAGTTACATGTATAATTATGATATAAAATATAAATATCCCGGTTATGTGACCCAGTATGAGATGGAGCTGCAGTATGACGCAGAGGTTAAACCATCACGGCTGAGTTCAGCGCGGCAGATTAACCAGACCCGCTCACCCGCTTTCTTATGGTAACGCTCTAGTGGTTTCAGCGTCCGGTGCGAGACGTCGCCGATGGCCTGGCGGAGCTTCCTCTGCTCCTTGCGTTGTTTCTTTGCTTTGTTCTGCTGCCTGAACTGTTGATTCTTTAGCTTGTTCTCCAGCTTCACGCTGCTGGTTTTGAGGAGCTTGCGGAAGCTGGGCGTCTTCTTCTTCTTCTGTTTCTGTAAACGGTTTAACGGCGATAAACAAAAAACAGCAAAGACAAAAAATTAAACACTTTTATTTAGTCGAGATCTCAGCCCTGCTAACGGCCGGCCGTGACTGGCTGTGTCTGAGGGAGGGAGGGAGGGCGAGGCGAAGGGATTCGTGAGTTAGGTACGAACCTGCAAACCATCTAAAGCTTACAGGTTCCTCACACACACACTTAACACCATCAATCTTAAGTGGTATTATACACACACACACACTTAACGCTATCACTCTATTGTACTATACACACACACACACACACACACACACACCCTAAACAATCATACTATAGTATTGCACACACACACTTAACACTATCACTCTATTGTACTATACACACACACACACACACACACACACACACCCTAAACAATCATACTATAGTATTGCACACACACACACACACACACACGTAACACCATCAATCTTAAGTGGTATTATATATACACACACAACACCATGAGTCTATGGTGCTACACACACACACACACACACTTAACACTATAAGTCTATGGTACTACACACACACACACACAAACACTTAACACTATAAGTCTATGGTACTACACACACACACACACACACATCCTAAACAATCATACTATAGTATTGCGCACACACTTCACACGATCAGTCTATGGGACTACACACACACACATAACACTAAGTCTATGGTACTACACACACACACCCTAAACAATCATACTATAGAATTGCGCGCACACACACACACTTAACACGATCAGTCTATGGTACTACACACACACACTAAACACAGTCAGTGTATTGGGACTACACACACACACACACACACACACACACACACACACACACACACACACACACACACACACACACACACACACACACACACACACACACACACACAGAGATGTGTACAGATGTAGTTAGATCGGTATGTAGACTTGAATGCTGCATGTTAGTTGTGTGTATTTATTAATATAAACAGTATATTAGTAATTAAGTGTATTATTGATACTCACCGCTCCCATGGTGCTAATAAATCTGCTTCAGCAGTGAAACCAGAGTCACTTTATTAATAATATAAACTCTTCTTTAACTACAGAGCAAATTCCCCGAAACACACGTGTGTTCACCCACAGGAAGCACCCACTGATCCACGAGTCACTAAAGAATCGACTCGCTTACACGACTCTTCCAAAGTGAGTCGATTCGCCAGCACACGTATACGGATGAGTTCTATTTTATTTAAAAACGTTACAATATTTTTATTATATAATGTGTTTTATTAGCAGTTTTATTTGTTTGTAAATAATAAAGTCCAGGATTGAACTACCTGTGTGTATGGCTTCGTTTTTTTTTTTAATGTACACATCTTTTTTAATATGCAATATCGTTTCATATTTACCTAAACAGCACAACATGTTGATAAATTAAGCACAGTTAGTGGTTTGTGGACAATGTGGCGATTATAAAACGTAAACAATAATTATAAAATGTTCACATCAGACTGAAACTCGATGTTCGGTTCATTTAAACAGATAGTTCAGATGAACCGATTCTAGAATATGACTCAAAAAGCCGGTTACCAACAGGAAGCAGAAACACAATCACGTGTCTGCTGGTTCTGTACTGCCACCATGTGGTGTGGAGAGAAAGTGCATTTACACAGACAAACCCACCAACTGCCACGAGTTGTGCATGTTCTCCCCACGCTGTGTGTATTACACTGCGATAAACTGACGCCCTGTTTAGGAAAGGATCTTAGAGACACACACACACACACACACACACACACACACACACACACACACACACACACACACACGTTTCCACTCTGGCTTTTATTTACACGTGCTGTAAGCTTCAGTGGTTTCCACTTCATCGTGTATTTACAGAGTCTCCTCGTCGAAAAACTGTACAAAATCAGGACATGAGTAGAAAAGAAGCTTAAAATTCAAACCTAAACTTTAAAATCATCAAGCGGAGACGCAAAGAGGCGGAAGCATTCAGAAGCAGACGATTCGCTCGACAGGAACAGCACTGGAGCTCAATTTTTATAATCACAAAGAGAGAGAGAGAGAGAGAGAGAGACAGGTTTGGTCGAGTATTATTACAGACAGACAGAAACGGGACAGAAATCAGACGACGAGTTCATCTAAAGAGAAAAATGCTTCGATCATTTAGTGCCCGAGTACCTTAACATGGTCACGCCCGCCATGGGAACATCTCGTCTCACTAGTAGGCCTGTCAAAATATATATTTATATTTATTTATTTATTGATTTCTTTATATTTATTTATTGATTTATTATTTATTGATGGCACAGCGCCATGGATCAGCCAGCAGGGGGCGTAACTGCAGCACTTGTGAGTAATCCCTACGAGCCGACAGTTGCATGTAAAGGCGCCCGGCCGGTCGACAGCTGCTCTTTATTACTGAGTGACTAAAATATTAAGTTAAAATGCTTCTGTATCATGACAGGCCTACTGTAGAGAAAAGAGAACCTGCTAAACTCTGGAATTGCACCTCGTGGAGGTCTCAGCTTGGACCCGAGTAGTAGTGTCTGCATTCATAACGACGTTCATGAGCTTCACAGCTTGGAGTGCGACACGTTAAACGCGTGAGAGCGGGAAGAAGCGGCGACGGGACACGGCACACTCGGCGGCTCTTCCGATTGGTCCATTAGCTACGATGCACTGGTTATGACGGAGCGCTTCTGAGGAATTTTATCTAAATAAACGAGAGATTCGAGAGGAAATGAGGTGCTGGTGTGAAGAACGGGACTCGAGGAGGTCCGAGCGCGTCGATCAGCTCTACTTCGGTCTTTTTGCAAGGCCGAGGTGCAGCACCAGCGCATCAGGAGCTTTTCAGGATCGGGCTGCCACACTTCTCCGATTCTCTGTCCTTCATTAGTGCACTAAAGACCTGAAAAAGTGAAAAAGGTTCTTTTACACCCCACATTTCCAAAAAATTTTTATTTTATAAACAAAAGTATTGGGACATCAAACACACATCAAACAAACATCATACACACATCAAACATCAAACACACATCAAACACACATCAAACACACATCAAACACACATCAAACAAACATCATACACACATCAAACAAACATCATACACACATCATACACACATCAAACACACATCAAACATCAAACACACACCAAACAAACATCATACACACATCATACACACATCAAACATCAAACACACATCAAACAAACATCAAACACACATCAAACAAACATCAAACACACATCAAACATCAAACACACATCAAACAAACATCAGCCAAAGATCAAACACACATCAAACAAACATCAAACACACATCAAACAAACATCAAACACACATCAAACACACATCAAACACACATCAAACACACATCAAACACACATCAAACATCAAACACACATCACACACATCAAACAAACATCATACACACATCAAACATCAAACACACATCAAACACACATCAAACAAACATCATACACACATCAAACATCAAACACACATCAAACACACATCAAACAAACATCATACACACATCAAACATCAAACACACATCAAACAAACATCATACACACATCATACACACATCAAACATCAAACACACACCAAACAAACATCATACACACATCATACACACATCAAACATCAAACACACATCAAACAAACATCAAACACACATCAAACAAACATCAAACACACATCAAACATCAAACACACATCAAACAAACATCAGCCAAAGATCAAACACACATCAAACAAACATCAAACACACATCAAACACACATCAAACACACATCAAACACACATCAAACACACATCAAACACACATCAAACACACATCAAACACACATCAAACATCAAACACACATCAAACAAACATCAGCCAAAGATCAAACACACATCAAACAAACATCAAACACACATCAAACAAACATCAAACACACATCAAACACACATCAAACACACATCAAACATCAAACATCAAACACACATCAAACAAACATCAGCCAAACATCAAACACACATCAAACAAACATCAAACACACATTAAACAAACATCAAACACACATCAAACACACATCATACACACATCAAACACACATCAAACAAACATCAAACACACATCAAACAAACATCAAACACACATCAAACACACATCACACATCAAACAAACATGAAACAAACAAAACACATGAAACACACATCACACATCAAACAAACATGAAACACACATCACACATGAAACGTTGTTGAACCACCGTTGGCGGTCCCGGTGTTGCTGTGAGAGGTCACCTGGTTCCACTTGCGGTTGCCGCTGCTCATGTGGGTGGTGTGGATGGTGCTGAAGAGGCGCTCGGGGGGGACGTGCTCGGGGAGGCGCGTGAGGAACTGGGCCATGTGGATGAAGTCCATGTGGAGCAGAACGTCCTCGTACAGGCGCAGGATCCCCAGAGCCGTCCGGAACAGGAACTCCTCACCGTCCCGGCAGAACACGTCCCACACGCGGCACGCCACGTCCAGGGGGAGGGACTTACTGTACAGGGTGAAGATCCTACACACACACACACACACACACACACACACACACACACACACACACACACAGAGAGAGAGAAAAGGTGTGTCAGGCCGAGCGCTGAACAGGGTCGCGGTGAGGCTCGTGGTTTTGCCGCAGGTTCACTCACCAGTCGATCAGGTAGAGGTCCGGTGTGAGGTTGGCGCTCTTGAAGTGACTGAACAACCTGGGCAGGTTCTCCTCGAAAAACACCTCAAACGCAGCAAAGTACTTCAGCATCTACACACACACACACACACACACACACACACACACACACACACACAAACATTAAACACACATCAAATACATCAAACACACATCAAACATACATCAAACACATATCAAACACACATTAATCACATCAAACACTCATCATACATACATCAAATACACATCAGACAAACATCAAACACATCAAACACCAACCACATCAAACAAATTAAACACATTAAACACACATCAAACAATCAAACATTAAACACACATCAAACACTCATCAGACACACATCAGACAAACATCAAACACATCAAACACACATCAAACACACATCAGACACACATCAGACACACATCAGACACACATCAGACAAACATCAAACACTCAAACACTCAAACATACATCAAACACATATTAAACACCAACCACATCAAACAAATTAAACACACAAACAACAATCAAACCTTAAACACAGATCAAATGCATCAGACAAACATCAAACACAACAATCATCAAACATACAAAATCACATCAAACACACAAACACGAGCTTGGACGATCATCTGCCGAACGACGGTAACGAGCTGGAATAAACGAGGAGAGCTGAAGTCTCGTACCAGGTCGTGGTCCACCCTGAAGAACGCCATCTGACAGGGCTTGTTGAGGAGGTTGGCGAAGGCGATGAAGGCGTCGGCCTCCTCCAGGTTGAGGATCAGAACGGCGGCGATGAAGGACATGCCCTGTACCTGAACCCAAACGTTTATACAACATGTTATTATATTATATAAGCCAAAAGTATGTGGACGCCCGGGTGAGCTGGTAAACGATACTCACGTATCCTACGTCGGGCCGGTAGCACGTGTACGCTCCGAGCACGCTGTGGAGCAGATCATGGTACGGACCCCCCTGAGGAGAAGAGAAGGGAAGACCAGCAGGACGTCAGCACGCACTCGCACACCCGGATCAAATCTAAGCCACAGGGGGGTGTAACGTTCCCCAAACCAAACCTACCTTCTGGAAGATGAAGAGAGAGGGGAAGGTGCGGGAGATGTCCAGCTTGATGAGATCCAAACTGGATTCACGATCGGCTAATGATGCGCCGCTGTCTGCAGCACACGGAACAAAAACAAACACATACAAAATTACAACAAAGCAGCTACAACTCTAGTCATATCCAGTTCCCCTGGTTATATCTCTCCGTACTCTACACTCAGACCGGCAGCGACGCAAAGTGGGCGGAGTCGGCTCTCTGTGTGCTTCGTTTTAGTTGGCGTCAGTGAAACCATGGCAACCAAACCTCATGATAACGGTCATGATAAAGCTTCATCGTTGATAAACGATCAGCAATTCGGACGTCAAGTGGTCCGAAAAAATCACTGCCGGTCTGAATGTAGGGTAAGACACACCCTGTCCGACTGGTGTGCACTTGCCAACCGCTTCTTTTCACCCACATATGGCGGCTTCACACAGTACAGAGTCATGCACTGCTCTCTCCATCTCCGGTCGCACTGGTCGGCTAGTGAGTTTTACTGCACCACCATTAGCCATTGGGAGACGTTATTTTTATTTATTAATTATTATTTTCAGTCTCATGAACCTCCTGCAATGCCAACACCAACCACTAGAGGTAACGAACCCCCGCTTGGGAAACATTACAGTGTAGTTCAGTTCCAGTAACCTTTAACTACTGCAGTATCTCAAAAATCATGTGCAGTTAATATTTAATAAGGTAAACAGAGCAGAACCAGAGCTGCTGCAGATAGCAGAGTGTACTGTAGCACTTATACTGTTAAACACACGTTCCTAAAATGAAAGGACACCGGGAGGGGCGTAAAGGATCGTTAAAAGCGCCGAAACAGCAGCCCGAGCCATAGAAAACAAGCTAGAGGGACGGAAAAGAGCCCCCGCAAGCACCGGGACGCCCAAACGGAAGCCTTTAGCGCGGGTCAGGGACGTACCTTCTGCCTCGGCCTCGCTGCCCGTCTCTTTAAAGCTCCTCCAGCGCTCCTTGGCTCGTGACAGGAAGATCTCGTACAGCTCTGACACAAAGAGAAGAAGAAAAGAAGTCAAAATGAGGATCATGTTATTACTGAGAACGTTTTTGGACTCTACGTTTATTTTTCCTTTAATTTAAATCTCCGCTTTATCGTGGTCAGGGTCCTGGCACGTGTGGTTCACCCCGGAGAGGGCGCCAATCACTGCTAATCCATGCCAATTGTGTCTGTGTCTACAGATGCCCGGCCAGCCAATAGCACAGCTGAGATTTGAACCCGAGTCTCAATCGTGATTGGTCAGAATGGCATAGGTAATCTGGCACAACCCACGTTGAAAAGGGACGAGCGGATCTCTCAATGCAGATAAAACCATTTGAAATGGTTGTCAGGAAGTTACCATGGTAACAGAAAAGCATCCCCACCACCCTGTCATCGATTTAAAGGCGTGGCCGCCGTGCCCGAACACCTACAAATAAATACAGAACATGGACAGAACCCGGAGCTGTGGAGGGTTTTTCAGATACCTGGCGTGATGTTGAGCTCGTTGCCGATAGCCAGGCTCCACACGCGGCCCCGGACGTTGGGCGGGAGGCCCTGCCACCACAGATCTTTCACCCTGCGAGTGCCACGCCTAAACCCCAAACAAACAGAGAGAGAACAGAGAACTTTATTCTGTAACGAAACCTCCTGATGAATAAATGATAATAAACGATAATAAACGATAATAAATGATAATAAACGATAATAAATGATAATAAACGATAATAAATGATAATAAACGATAATAAACGATAACAAACGATAACAAATGATAATAAACGATAATAAATGATAACAAACGATAACAAATGATAATAAACGATAATAAATGATAATAAACGATAATAAACGATAACAAACGATAATAAATGATAATAAACGATAATAAACGATAATAAACGATAATAAACGATAATAAACGATAATAAATGATAATAAACGATAATAAATGATAATAAACGATAACAAACGATAACAAACGATAACAAATGATAATAAACGATAATAAACGATAATAAACGATAATAAATTATAATAAATGATAATAAACGATAATAAATGATAATAAACGATAATAAATGATCATAAACGATAACAAACTATAACAAACTATAACAAACGATAATAAATGATCATAAACGATAACAAACTATAACAAACTATAACAAACGATAATAAATGATCATAAACGATAACAAACTATAACAAACGATAACAAACGATAATAAACGATAATAAATTATAATAAATGATAATAAATGATAACAAACGATAACAAACGATAACAAACGATAACAAACGATAATAAATGATAATAAACGATAATAAACGATAACAAACGATAACAAATGATAATAAACGATAATAAATGATAATAAACGATAATAAACGATAACAAACGATAATAAATGATAATAAACGATAATAAACGATAATAAACGATAATAAACGATAATAAACGATAATAAATGATAATAAACGATAATAAATGATAATAAACGATAACAAACGATAACAAACGATAACAAATGATAATAAACGATAATAAACGATAATAAACGATAATAAATTATAATAAATGATAATAAACGATAATAAATGATAATAAACGATAATAAATGATCATAAACGATAACAAACTATAACAAACTATAACAAACGATAATAAATGATCATAAACGATAACAAACTATAACAAACGATAATAAACGATAATAAATGATAATAAATGATAATAAATGATAATAAACGATAATAAATGATAATAAACGATAATAAATGATCATAAACGATAACAAACTATAACAAACTATAACAAACGATAATAAATGATCATAAACGATAACAAACTATAACAAACTATAACAAACGATAATAAATGATCATAAACGATAACAAACTATAACAAACGATAACAAACGATAATAAACGATAATAAATTATAATAAATGATAATAAATGATAACAAACGATAACAAACGATAACAAACGATAACAAACGATAATAAACGATAATAAATTATAATAAATGATAATAAATGATCATAAACGATAACAAACTATAACAAACGATAACAAACGATAATAAACGATAATAAACGATAATAAACGATAATAAATTATAATAAATGATAATAAATGATAATAAACGATAATAAATGATAATAAACGATAATAAATGATAATAAACGATAATAAACGATAACAAACGATAATAAACGATAATAAACGATAATAAACGATAATAAATTATAATAAATGATAATAAACGATAATAAACGATAATAAATGATAATAAACGATAATAAATGATAATAAACGATAATAAACGATAATAAACGATAATAAACGATAATAAATTATAATAAATGATAATAAATGATAATAAACGATAATAAATGATAATAAACGATAATAAATGATAATAAACGATAATAAACGATATTAAATGATAATAAACGATGGATGTTTTTGGTGCTGGTAAGGCGAGTCGCTCACATGCTGTCCCAGTTGGGCAGGATCTCGGTGTTCCACACCACCATGGCGTTGGCGATGCTGTCCTCCTGTCTGAAGCGCTCCTTCATCTGCTGCTTCTTCTTCTGCGCCTCCTTCAGCTCTGCACCGGGACGGAAATAAACAAGATGTTTACATTAGCCGCTAGGCTAACATGTTGTAACATGTTCTGTGTGGTCCTGATGGGAACTACGGAACTGTTGAGATCTGGGGTTCGAATCTCGGTGGTGCTATGGCTGGTCTGGGGGGAGGGGCAGCTTAACAGCATAGCCAACTGGGTAAAATAAGAAGGGCTGCCCCAGGAAGGGTATCCGGTTTAAATTCTGTTCCAAATCAGATATTCGGAACATAATGATCTGCCTATAATATGAGACCCTGATATAAAAGACGAGCGATGGTACCTCTCCTCTTGGCCTCGGCCACCATTTCATCGTATTCCTGCCGATGGCGCTGTGCCTCCTCCTCGGGCTTAGCGGGAAGGTTCCTGAAACGTAAACACACAGGTTAATCACGTTAGACGTCATCCAGCTCTCGGCGGCTTCAATCGTTCTGTTCCTGTTATTTTGTCCACAACAATTGAGCCAGTTTATATCAGTAAAGAGATTTACAGCTGGCGTTCCCTTCATTATTCTGAGCTGTGTGTATAAAAACACGATCACCTCTGGAAACGTCTGGATCTCCTGAACGTATAAAGGAAGGATGATGAAGGTTTCACGTTTCCAGAATCATTCATTCTTAATAAGACCCGAGGACTGAGGACACAGTTTAGGATATCCTGCGGTGTAACGAGACCCATCGAGCGAGTCCTGCCCCCCTTTCAGCCCTTTGTGAAAGAGAAACCGTACGGTCCGCCACACCCAGAGCTACAGGAGGAGAGGAACCGTACACACGGGGGCTGTGAGGCAGGACGTCCTGAGAACGGCTCGCCCGTACGCTCTGAGGTCGAAGAGCTTGTAAGGTTAGCTGCCGCCGCCGCTCTCTCAGACGCGTGCACGTTAGTAAACAGCTGAGCGGGTGGAACCCGATTATCTCGACGCCTGTGCTGTTTTGCTAAACAAATCATTCAGCATCTGACTGGTTACAGCGGGTGGTTCAGCTGGCGAGTCGTGTCGATATTATTGACCAGAATGATCCACTGTGTTGATCCCAAATCACTAATAATTACAATTATTATATTAAGTTTAATTTGTATTATTATTATTATTAAACTACTGTTTTAGTATAATAAATATTGTTATTTTTATTATAATTCTTGCTATATTATTATCAATATTATATAATTTATTAGTCTATTATTATTAAATTACATATATTATTATTGTTATGATGTAATTTATTATCACCATACCATTATTGTCATTATTATTTTTTTATTATCAATATTATTTAATTAATTATTACTATATAATAATTATTATTGTTATACTATTTTATTTATGTTAATCAAAATTATTATTATTGATATTATATAATTTATTACCATATTCGTATTAAATTACTTATTCTATTATTAATATTATTATTATAATTCTTGTTATATTATTTATTGTTATTATTACTATATAATTACTTTTATATTAATCAATATTATTATTATTATCAATATTATATAATGTATTACTATGTTATTATTATTAAATTACTTATATTATTATTATTTTTATTATTATTAATATAATTTATTATCACTATATCATTATTATTATTTTATTATCAATATTATATAATTAATTACTACTATTTAATAATTATTATTGTTATATTATTTATCATAGTTAAATAATTTTTTATATATTAATCAATATTATTATTGATATTATTATAATTTATTATTACTATTATAATTATGACACTGTTTTTGTTATAATTTTTATTGATATTACATTTATTATTATTACATAATAACTATCAAAGCATTATTTATTATATATTTGATTAAATTTTTGTCATCATTATCATTATTATTATTTATTTATTTTTACTGGACTATCATCTGCTCTTCAGTCGTCTCCTCGTGTATTTGTGATGACTCTAAAATGTTAATTAAATCAGGAGCACTACTTACGCTGGCCGGTCCTCTAGAATGAGCGCTGTGGTGGACAGGGGTTCGAACACCAGATTCTTGCGTCGGCCGTGACTGAGCTGGGCCGGTGGGCTGTGGGGTCCTCGCTTGGCTTCGTACTCCTGTAGTGAATTCCACACACAGACGTTAACACACACACACACACACACACACACACACACACACACACACACACACACACACACACACACGTGTGTATGAGCAGCCGGAGGATGAAGCGTAAAGCATGAGCGGACAGGACGGCGGGCAACGGGTCACATGACGGGATGGGCGGGTGGTCAGGTGATCACGAGTGCTTAAAGGCTGAGCTGTGAGGCTCATTAACCCCCCCCCCCCCAAATCCCAGTTCCCTTTTCTGTGGGTTTTACTATCACTGGTGTGTAGAAGCACAGACCCGCTGAGCAGAGAGAGAACGATCTTATTGTTCTACACACAGAGACACGAGAACCATCACGGAGCTCCGGCCTGATGATCGTGGAAGGAAATGAGATGAAACATGCAGACGTTTAATGAGCAGTGAGACGCCCGTCTAACACCCGTGTACGACCTGCCGTAACATCGCCTCGCGTGAAGGAGGAGGAAACACTCGAAACACTCGAAAGTGAAAAAGCAGAACCAGAGCGACTCACGGTGACTCCGAATTTCACCCTTCAGCTCCCAATTTAGTCCCGATAGTAAAAATGAAATCTGCACCACTTCTTATCACCTACCAGTGTTGGGTTCCCACACAGAGACACCGTGGGTCTGAGTGAAGCCTAGAGAGAGAGCTAGAACTAACACATTTAACAAGTTCCTGACAGTAAAGCGGAGCAGACAGACAGACGGGCGGCCGGATGAACCGATGGAACGAGACGCTCCATGCACGGATGACGACGGTGAGTGGGAGTGGAGGGAAAGGAAGCGTACCCCTGTGCTCAAGAGGTCGGGCGTCGATACAGACGTGAGGTTGCCCGGGTTACCGTCCTACAAAAGATAAAACACACTCAAATACAGTTCCATCAACTGGGGTTAACAGCTTTGGTGGGGCTCGAACCAGCAACCTTCTGATTTCTAGTCCAATACCTTAACCGCTGAGCCAGGGATTGTCACCTGCACTCACACCTGCACACACACACACACACACCTGCACCTATACACACACAACTGCACCCACACACACCTGCACCTACACACACACCTGCACTCTCACCTGCACACACACTTACACATCCACCCTCACACACAGATGCACTCTCTCTTTCTCTCACACACATCTGCATACATCTGTACACACACACACCTGCACCCACACACACACACACCTGCACACACACACCTGCACCCACACACTCACACACACACACACACAACTGCACACACACCTACACACAACTACACACACACCTGCACACACACACACACACCTGCACCCACACTCACACACACAACTACACACACACCTGCACCCACACACTCACACACACACACACACACACACACACACACAACTGCACACACACCTACACACAACTACACACACACCTGCACACACACACACACACACCTGCACCCACACTCACACACACAACTACACACACACCTGCACCCACACACTCACACACACACACACACACACACAACTACACACACACCTGCACCTACACACACACCTGCACACACACACACACACCTGCACACACACACACACACACCTGCACACACACACACACACACACACCTGCACACACACACACACACCTGCACCTACACACACACAACTACACACAACTACACACACACACACACACAACTACACACACACCTGCACACACACACACCTGCACCCACACACACACACACAACTGCACACACACACACACACACACAACTACACACACACCTGCACACACACACACACCTGCACCCACACACACACACACACACACCTGCACCTACACACACACACCTGCACCCACACACACACACACACACCTGCACCCACACACACACACCTGCACCCACACTCACACACACACACACACACACACAACTACACACACACCTGCACCCACACACTCACACACACACACACACACACACACACACCTGCACACACACACACCTGCACCCACACACACACACACCTGCACACACACACACCTGCACCCTAACTACTACGCAGCATCAGTACAGAAACGTCTCTCAGACACTCTCTGTGATTTTCCTTACAGGTTCTGATCAACTGCTTCAGAAAATATTTGGCCGTTCGTCCCAGCGTCCGCCCCACCACCACCACCACGCCGAGGTCGCCGAACCCTCCTGAGATAATAAAAGCACACGGCGGGTAAATATTAAAGATGTTTTAGGGGGTTCAGACCTGCTGGATGGTCCTGGAGTCTTTCTGAGGACTTTCCTTCAGCGGGACTTTACCGAACAGCTTCCAGCCCGGCGCGCTGGGAGATTCCTTCTGCTTCCTGGAGAACAAACCCCTGAAACACACACGAGCGCTCGTCACCCGCCGCCCTGCGCACTCGGGGACCAACCGGGACACCCACCCATCCATCGGCGCCCGGCCACACACACATTCCCACAGACGGGTTTCAAAGAAACGTGATGCTCATTATCAGGCGTCCCAATACTTCTGGCTATACGGTGGGTATTGGAAGTGCGCCTGTGGGGATTTGTGCGGTACCTGCTGAAGATGTCGGAGATGCCGTGTCTCTTCTGCCCGGCGTCCGGCTCGGCGGCCTCGCCCACGTCGTCGGGGGCGCTCTGCCGCCGGCTCAGCTCGAACGTGTTCCTCGACCCCAGACTCACGTCCACGAACGCCGGGTCGCCACGGTGACCGCCGTCCTCGGGACCGGATGCCCCGTCCGGGCTCGGCGCCGGCGACCCGTGACCCGACCCGGACGTCGCGGCGTCCGGCGGCAGTTCGCCGTTGGCCAGCGCTTCCCAGGTCAGGTGACCGTTGGGAAGCTTGGCGGGCGCCGGCGCTCCGTCCGGATTAGCGTACTTCGGTACGGCGCGGCCCCGCCCGCTCTCCTCGCGACTCGGGGAGTTAGCCTCCTGAGGGTCTGCTTCTTCCATTTCCCTTGAGTGTTTCGTAGCATTAGCGGCCGACGGTGTTAGCCTGCCTTTATCGGCCGACGCCACCATCAGCTAGCTTGGTAACGAGGCAGGTCTGGCGATACTAGCATGACCGGGGCCGCGGTGAGTCCGAGTCCGAGCGGATTTTCCTCTGTGGCGCAGCGACCTGTAACGAAAAGCGGTCGTATTATTGAGTTAGCGTGCGTTCACGCTAAGTTAGCATAATACCACGATTAGCAACGATTTAGCATTTACGCTAAAGATAATAACAGTTTAACTTCCCTAAACCAGATCACGATTATAACATGATTAATCGATCATCCCTAACCCAGGTCACGATTATATCATGATTAATCGATCATCCCTAAACCAGATCACAATTATAACATGATTAATCGATCATCCCTAACCCAGGTCACGATTATATCATGATTGATCGATCATCCCTAACCCAGGTCACGATTATATCATGATTAATCGATCATCCCTAACCCAGGTCACGATTATATCATGATTAATCGATCATCCCTAACCCAGGTCACGATTATATCATGATTGATCGATCATCCCTAAACCAGGTCACGATTATATCATGATTAATCGATCATCCCTAACCCAGGTCACGATTATATCATGATTAATCGATCATCCCTAACCCAGGTCACGGTTATATCATGATTAATCGATCATCCCTAACCCAGGTCACGATTATATCATGATTAATCGATCATCCCTAACCCAGGTCACGATTATATCATGATTAATCGATCATCCCTAACCCAGGTCACGATTATATCATGATTAATCGATCATCCCTAACCCAGGTCACGATTATATCATGATTAATCGATCATCCCTAACCCAGGTCACGATTATATCATGATTAATCGATCATCCCTACACCAGATCATGATTACAACTGGATTACTCATGCATCTATTAACCAGATAACGATTAAAATATGATTTATCACTCTTCCACAACAGTTCACAGTTACATTATAATTAATCGATCATCCCTAAACCAGATCGCGATTATAACATGATTAATCGATCACCCCTACACCAGATCATGATGACAGTCCGGTGTGACAGTAGATTATTGATGAGCTGATCATAATCTCTAACACTCACCGGTGTGTTCGGGATCTGCTCCTGTGTTTATAACAGATCTCAGTAGATCCTTTACTGGTCCCAGTTACGCCAGTACAGGATCCGGTTCGGAACCAGCAGCAGCGGCTCTAAGGTCCATCAGAACCGAACCAGCGGCGGCCTGAGCGACCACAAACACACTCCGCACTTCCTCCACACACACACACACACACACACACACACACACACACACACACACACACACACACACACACACTCTCACACACACTCACACACACACACACACACACACTCTCACACACACTCACACACACACACACACTCTCACACACACACACACACACACACACTTAACACCTGAACATTAAAGCCCCTGACGCTCCCCGCTGATGTTAGAAGATCCCGGAGTTGTTTTGGGTTTAATACCGGGACTTTCTCTCTCCAGCTCTCCGGCCCTGAGCCGCAGCCATCTTGAAAATGCCAATGACGTCAGAGGGGTGATGATAGGAGGGCGGGGCTGTGTGACTAAAACACGGGATGTAGCGCCGCCTGCTGGATTCAGTTCATACAACAAGCGGCGTCACAAATCACTTTATTTATTTATTTATTTATTATTCATTTATTATTCATCTATTTATTCATTTATCTATTTATTTATTTATCTATTAATTAATTAATTAATTATTATTAATTAATTATTTAATATTAATAAATAATAAATGTAATAATTATTATTTATTTATTTATTCATTCATTCATTCGTTTATTTATTTATTCACAGATTAATTAATTAATTAATTAATTAATTCATTTATAGATTTATTTATTCATAGACTTATTCATTTATTAATTCATTCATTTATTTATTCGTGTATTAATTTATTCATTCATTCATTGTTTTACCAGCGCTTTATTCCCATCAGGGTCGAGGTGGGTCCGATTCATTAAGCAAAATGTAGGAAATATCCCAGATTGCAAAGAATTCAGGTCTTTCACCTTCTACAGATTTTTGCATTTTTACAAAGTGTCCCAACTTTTTCTGGAAATAGGGTTTGTACAATTAGACTTTGTGTTTGTAGCTCTATTTGTATGTATATGACTAAATACTTAAGACTTCTGTGGACTCGTGTGGATCCAGTAGTTTCCAGTAGAGGATCCATAACTGCTGCAGTTACGCCCTCTGCTGGCTGCTTCATAATGCTGCACAAAGGCGGTCGTACTTGTTTAGTTTTTTTCTAATTGACAAGAGACTACTCTTCCATGTCCATTTTATTTTTGTTCACAGAGCAGTCGCCAAACCTCATGAAGCAAATTGTATTCATATAAATTGTATTTATTTATCAGATATATCACATCTACACCACATACACAATAATCATCCACTTTAGTCTCAGTCACTCTAAATACTTTCCAGATCCTCAAACAAAATGTGAACCACGTTACACCAGGTTACAGCGCTCGCTCCCTATAGAACAGATCCAACGTTCCCAATTTAAATAAAGAAAGTTAATTCCAGATGCTGAAAAACATCAGCATATAAGAAGTGAAGGGACGGGAGGGGAGGAACAAGCGTAGATTAGAAATGTTGATTCTCTGTTGAGGGTTGTGGATGTTTTCGTGTCTCATATTTGTTCCTTGGTTCTAATAATCGCTCTTCGATAGCGCGAGTGTTCAGTCTGATTACAAAAAGTTTCAGGCTTTTAATGGTGGAGGAGGAGGAGGGGGAGGAATGAAGGATTTTCCAGGAGGAGGAGGTGGAGGAGGAGCAGGAATGTGGCTTTGTCCAGGAGGAGGTGGAGGAGGAGGAGGAGGAGGTGGAGCAGGAATGTGGCTTTGTCCAGGAGGAGGTGGAGGAGGAGGTGGAGCAGGAATGTGGCTTTGTCCAGGAGGAGGTGGAGGAGGAGGAGGAGGTGGAGCAGGAATGTGGCTTTGTCCAGGAGGAGGAGCAGGAATGTGGCTTTGTCCAGGAGGAGGTGGAGGAGGAGGAGGAGGTGGAGCAGGAATGTGGCTTTGTCCAGGAGGAGGTGGAGGAGCAGGAATGTGGCTTTGTCCTGGAGGTGGAGGAGGAGGAGGAGCAGGAATGTGGCTTTGTCCAGGAGGAGGAGCAGGAATGTGGCTTTGTCCAGGAGGAGGTGGAGGAGGAGGAGGAGGAGGAGCAGGAATGTGGCTTTGTCCAGGAGGAGGTGGAGGAGGAGGAGGAGCAGGAATGTGGCTTTGTCCTGGAGGTGGAGGAGGAGGAGGAGCAGGAATATGGCTTTGTCCAGGAGGTGGAGGCGGAGGAGGTGGAGCAGGAATGTGGCTTTGTCCTGGAGGTGGAGGTGGAGGAGGTGGAGGAGCAGTTCCGACTGCAGTTGTTGAACGAGGTGGAGGAGGTGGAGCAGCGTGACCCTTTCCAGTACCAGGAGAAGGAAATGAGGAAGCAGGCCGAGGGAACGATGAGCTCTCGAAAAGAGGAGGTGGCGGCGGAGGAGCCATTGAATCAGAAGGAGGAGAAGGAGGAGGTGGAGGAGGAGGGAGAGCACATATGGACTCTTGGGGAGTCGGAGGTGGGGGCAAAAAGGAATCCCTAAAAGCTGGACTGAAGAGAGAACGAGACGGTGTGGTGGCGGGACTGGTCTGAGGGTGCAGACTGGGAGGAGGTGGTGGAAGGTTATCGATACCAGTAGAAGGTGGTGAAGGATCTGTACTGGTGCCTGCCGGCTGGGGCAGGGGGGAAGCTGGCACGGCTGAAGGGGCAGCGAACGTTTTAGAACCAGCCCAGCCAGGAATGGACGGAGGAGGAACCGCGATGCCCGTGCTGGAGCTACAGAGAAAGAAAGACGTGAAGAAAAGCTCGAGTTAAAGAACCTCAGATTATCGGGTCATGCTGGAACAGGAAAGGATCTTCCCTAAACTATTGGGTGTCCCAATACTTTTGTCCGTACAGTGTATGTGCCAAACGTCATGAGAGAATTGTAAATCAATATTAAAAAAAGGAATTTTTAACAGAAAACTGCAAATAATTCAGTCTTTCACCATCTACCGTCCATAATATTGTGAAAAGATTCAGTTAATCAGAAGAACTCACAGTCCAGTCTAGAAGATGAGCGACTCAAACAGCAGCAATAGATGAGCGATCGTCTCTGACTTTACATCTACAAGGTGGACCGACTATAGGAGTGTCTAATAGAGTGGACAGTGGGTGGCTACGGTGTTTAAAAACTCCAGCAGCGCTGCTGTGTCTGATGCACTCATACCAGCACAACACACACTAACACAGCACCACCTAAATAATACCTGCTCTGTGGTGGTCCTGTGGGGGTCCTGACCATTGAAGAACAGCATGAAAGGGGGTAACAAAGTATGTAGAGAAACAGATGGACTACAGTCAGTAATTGTAGAACTACAAAGTGCTTCTGTATGGTAAGTGGAGCTGATAACATGGACAGTGAGTGTAGAAACCAGGAGGTGGTTTTAATGTTATGGCTGATCTGTGTATAAATATATATATATATTATTTTATTTATTTACTGGTTTATTGATCAATAGTTTTAGCTTTAAGATAAAAACCGTCTCAGTCTCACCCAAAATGATGTCCAGCGTCTTGAGTCCTCTCTTGTTGAGCAGTTTTCGGCGGCTCCGGCTGTTTCTTTGATTCCTAAAGATCAAAAACACCCAAAATTACATCTGATTCACTTTGAAGAAGCTTTAAAAAGCACAAACTCATCACAGAAGAGACCACACCCATCAGGACAGAAATCCTCCATCATAGTGACCTGCTGAGCGGTCAGAATAGAGTTGCAGTGGACTCTTTTATCCGGGAGAACGACCGGACCTGAACCATGAGTGCAAAATTCTCCTCCAGCATGACCGTACTGCAGAGGTCATGCATTCAGTCCTGTACTGTTCTCTTGTTATCTGCTACATGTCGCCATAAAACACTAGTTTCAGGACAGTTTTGCACCCTAATCCAGTCGTGGCCAATCGGAAGTCTCGTCGCTGGCGCCACCCTCACCTTTGATCGAGGGGGGCGAGGCTGTCAGGCGCCCCCTCTTTTACGCAGTGTGCTATCAACCGCTCGACCTACCAGCAGAGGGCGCGCCTGCACCAGCGACCAGGAACCCTGTTTCAACCATCGACCAATCGTGTGCCTTACAGGGCAGCTGTAGCCCAGTGATTAAGGTACTGAACTAATGAAGTAATCAAAAGGTCAGTGGTTTAAGCCCCACCACTACCAGGCCCTTAACCCTTGAGCAAGGTTCTTAACCCTTAACTGCTTAGACAACGGATAATGGACAAGTGGATAAAAGCGTCCACTAAACTCCGTAAATGTAGGCGCCTGGCCGGCTGACAGCACAGCTTACATCCGCCACGCCACCCGACCGCCTCATAATAAATCTTTACATAAATAAATATCAGAAACGTTCATTACAGTTTTGTTTCCGTCCCAGAGTCCATGACCGACTGAATCCAGAGCGCTGTAGGCTATCGGGATTCTCTCGTATCCAGCGATCGGTTCCTCGGCTCTCGCCGGAGGGAGAATCTTCTGAGCGAACGGGATTTTGCACGGTGCCGTCAGCACGCCGATCTCCTGCCGCGCTACTTTCTCCTTATATACGTCCACGGTCTGAGGAAAAGAAGAAACACCACAAGTAATGCTTTTATTGATTTATATTTATATATTGTTGTTTTTTCTTCCTTCAAACCGTAAAACACCTAAAAACACCCAACAAAAGGTCTCGAATATCATTGTTCTTCCAAATGTTAAAATTTTGTGCACGACGTGTGAGGCCGCTTCTTTTCACCGACTAGTTGACAAGTACGTTATGCTTTCTGTATTCATGTTGGCACCTCTCAGCCAGACAGTAGTAGACGGTCACTGACTTTCTTTCATCTGAACACACAGTTACATCCCCGACCTGCAAAGGAGAAATCGGATAGAAAAGGGACAGCACAGGAATGAGAACTGGACATGACAAACCGGCCCTCAAAACCATAACAGACAGGAAACTATGGGAACCTGCCAGCTCAACTAGGAATGAGCAGAACCCCTTACCCCCTAACACTGGCACCTCATTTGCATAATGTGTTTTTACGGGTGGTTCCGCTCCGGAAACTGGGACTGTAAAGTACTACTGGGGTACCATGTAGACCAGACTGGACCAGATTGGACCGAGCGATCAGCATCACGGCTTGAATCCAAGAGAAAATGCAAGAGAGAAGCCGTGATATATGGGAAACCTTCCCCTTGGAGCAAATTACAATCATAAGTTGCAGGTGATTGTTAATCGAGAGGGAACCGAGCCTCCGTGCACCACAGGGCCTCCTAACATGGGCGAGCTGCTGAACCCCATTCCACAGCCATCCCGATACACCTTTTCTTGACTTTATGAGCCTTTTTAGCTCTGGAACGATATTTTTGGTGCTTTCTGAATTGTTACAGGTGGGTTACAGATGCAACAGATGATTTCCGGGACCTTAGGATGCTCAGAAATGGATCTATGAGACCCTGTCCGAAGCACCCCACATGTTCGATGGGTTCGGTTTGATAAATTTGGTTTGATGGGTGGGGTCAAACACGCCCTTTCCCCTCGTTAGACAAACGCAGCTCACCATGCTCAGCACATTGACCGATGATTCCATCTGCTTGAGCTGGACGGTCTGAGAGTCCAGCAGTTTTAGGACGCTGGTCGCCAGCGTGTTGATCTGGTAGGCGACGCTGGCCAGCGCCTGAGTGGTCAGAGCTTTAGATTCCTCCACCGCTCCTCTACTGTCCTGAGTCTAGAGTATAAAACAGACCAGTGTACATGTCATACATCACACGGAGATTCATTCATTCGATCATTGTTCGTTTTACCACCTATTTATCCTGGTCAGGGTTGCGGTGGGTCTGATTAATTGGGCGAAAGGCAGGAAACACCTTTGAGAATTTTAAGTAGCTCCAGACTGCTTGTATTTGAACTGTGGGAGGAAACCCACAGGACACAGGGAGAACATGCCAACTCCACACAGAAAGGACCTTGGGAATCGAACCCAGGGCCTTCATGCTGTGTAAAAACTGTCCTTCAGATGACGAATTGTATTCCTCAACCCAAACAGGTTGAGACCTAGTGACCTGGCTTTGCATTACTGGAAAAAACCACTCCCATCAGGACAGAAATCCTCCATTATATTGATCAGCCGATTAGTCGGACCTAAACCATGAGTGCAAAATTTTCCTCCAGCATGACCTTACTGCTGAGGTCAAGCATTCAGTTCTGTACTGTTCTCTTGATGTCTGCTACATGTTGCTATAAAACACTAGTCTGTTAAATAGGCAGTACACAGATGGGTGACATGAGTCCTGATTTTACTATAATTGAATATAAATATTTATTAAGACGTGTTTGTCCTCCAAAAATGTCTTAGCTAGAATCTTAGTTGTTAAGTTCATGATTTTAATAATAAAAAATGAATTCCACCTGAATTAAAAAGCACTGCAATCCTTTAAGAATGAAATAAACACAATTGTGCAAGTAAAGAACGCAAATCTGAGCAGATTAAAGATACAGAGGCCGTAATGAGGCTTGTGCAAACTTGTAACCTCCAGCAGTACTGAAATGTTGCGCCCTGGGCGGGTCTCGCTCCATGTTCGGGCTTGTAATGACTTTCAGCTCGTAGAAACATCACACTGTGGTGGACAGATCATGTATAATAACATATTTGCTGGTTAAAGTCTCAGAGAAGTGTAAGAATCCTTCTCAGAGGAGCAGACGACCAGAACATGAGCTCAATTAAATTATCAGTACATCTGAGATGATGAGAAGGTGAGAAGCTACTGAAGAAAAACACTCACGTTCATGAAGACGTTCTCGCAGTAGTCGGCCACCTTGTTGAGGTTGCTGTAGTTGTCCAGCAGAGCTTTTCTGCTTCCCAGCGCCTCCTCCAGACTCCTCAGCATGTTCTCCTTGTTACTGTCCTTCATGCTGATCTTGTTTTTGTGAAAGCTGAGGTAGCTGTTGCTCTCGGGTGAAGGTAAAGAAGACTCAGGTAGACAGGAGCAGGTCGGCTTATCTTCTGTGGTTAAAACAGAACGGCGTGTAGGGACACGCTGACGGAGGGTTGCAGCCTCCATCCAACCAAAACACTGAAATAGTTTTAAGCAGATTAGCACCTACATCAGTCATTTTCAGTTTTGTGTTCTGTGTATAATAAAAACATTCATTTATTTATTCAGTGTGTGTGTTAGCAGTGCTTTATGTTGCTCAGGATGATGCACAGTTGGTCTGATTAATGGGGCGAGAGACAGGAAACAACCCGAACAGGTCGTCAGTCCATCATAGAACACACACACACACACTTTCTAGTAGCTCCAGTTAACCTGACTGCACGTCTTTGGACTGTGGGAGGTAACCGGAGCTCCCTGAGGTAAAGGACCCTGAAAAAAGTCATACGTGTCTCCATGTTCTCTGTGTATCCGTGTGGGTTTCCTCTGGGCGCTCCGGTTTCCTCCCACAGTCCAAAGACATGCACTTAGGATAATTGGGAATGGTAAAATTGCCCTTCGATGTCTGTGTGTGTTGAGGTGTAAATGTGTTTGTGTGTCTACCCTGCGATCGACTGGCCACGGTGTTTCCGTGTGCCCTGGGTCCATTGAGGCTCCACCACCCCCGCGACCCTGATTAGAATAAGAAAATGAGTAAATGATCGAGTGTTTTTAAGAAAAGTTCCCTTACTAGATGAAAGAAAATCCTGTCATGCTGTGATGTGGCCGCTAGAGGGCGGACTGGTACCACTCACAAGCGATATAACCGCTATAAACAAGAAACGTAAACAATGCTAATCACATTTTAAAGTGCTTTAAAAATAAAACAATAATACTTAAAAGTTCTATAAAACCCTTAAAAGTGTTCATATAGATTATAATAAACACCAGCAGCCTTAACAAACTTATTATAAAAGCGATGATTCAACATATCTTAAACCATATTATGTATGAACTGCACGTAGCTTCTGCTAAGTAAATACGACAATAATAAATGTGTTTTAGTCACAACAGCTGCTTACAGGTGTAATAAATCGATTATATAAAGACATTTACATGCTTCCAACTTTGCAGCAACAGTTTAGGGAAGGTCCTGTCCTAGTCCAGCATAAGCAAGCTCTATAAAGACGTCCATAAACTCTTCAGCCCCAATCATCAGCTCTGGGATGAATTATGACCAGTCAAAGACACTCTTATGACTGAACGGGCACAAATTTCCAGACAGACATATATATACATATTTCAAAGTCTTGTGAGAAGCCTTCTAGCTAAAATGAACTCTCAGAGGTCACTCCATTTTACTAGCATTTGTTGTTCAAACGGGATGTCCCAATACTTTTGGCCATACAGTGTATAAACATCAACACAATGTGATAATTGTGTTACGTAACAGGTCAAAATAAACAACATTCATAGAAGCTTTGTATTACTGAGTTACAGAAACAATGCGTCCCGATGTGAAGACAAGGTTCACGACCGCCGTCTCATTACAGCTCATCCGCTCACCCAGAGAAATGGATGTAAACATAATTAGCAGTCCGGGCTTCTGATCTCTGAATGCTCGTACCCATTTCTGCAAAAACAGGAAAGGGGTGTTTGAAACGACGCCCCATGCTAATCTTTCTGAATAATTGGTTTTCCTGGCAACTTTCTCACAAAGCCTTGGGAAGGAATTCTGTCCTGTTTTTGTCCAAGAACAGGTAAAAGGCCAAATGTAGCTTTAAATAATGTCTAGTGAGCATTAAAATCATGTTGACAGAGCAGAAATACGTAAACTCAAAGTTCTGGAGAGTACCATGGAGCTCAAATTAATTCATACTAAAGAACGGAGATCCGATCATGCACGGAGTCACGCACCAAACTACTTTATCCACTGTTGCTGTGCAGCACCATCCATCAGCCAGCAGAGGTCATAGCAGCAGTTATAAGGGGTCCTATCTGGAACGCACTCTCTCGGACCAACCAATCATCGTCCTGGTTGCTAGCACAAATCCAGTATCTTAACCGCTGTCAAGATTTTGGGGAGAGCAAATTGTTTGGATTCAAACATTTCTACAAAAATTCCACAGTGTTTACAGATTTTCTCTCGCACCAGCTCTGGAGCTTCGGTTGCGAGTTCATGGTTCGGACGGCAGATACGAATCAATAAAAGGACGTTATCAGGTTAATAGGCGCATCTTAAAGTTCACAGATTACGTTACACAGATAACAGTCGAGCGTTATTGCAAAATAAATATCAGTGGAATTTAATCACAACATCAACCTTGGACTACATGGGCTCGGAAAATGCTCTAGCTTTATGCTTTAGCTCTGATATCGGTCCAACACGCATGATATGGCCAAAAGTATCCGGACGCTTTTCACAAGACCTAAAAGTGTGTCTGGGATGGGAACTTGTGTCCGTTCAGTTAAAAAATGACAGCATATGTGTGGCTGGGCTCTGATTGATCAGTTGGTGTTCCGGTTGATTTGGGCTGAGGTCAGGGTTTCCTTTACATTATTGTGGATCATTCAGGTTTCTGGTTTACTTCCACCACCGTCTATGCCTAGGTGTGAGTAAATGATGGACTGTCCAGGAACAGGCGAACATCCTGCCCAGGGGTGGGTAAGTTCCTGCTGTCTGTCCAGTGCTTTCAGATCAAGGGCAAGAAGATAAACCCGAGGTTACTGAAGATAACGAAATAAATATGAATACTCAACTGATGTAGAAGTTACTGATGAGGACCAACATATGCAACCTTAAAAACACGGAGGAATAAACCTATGCTGATTCGTACATGTTGGGAGTTTGTGTGTGATGCCCTTCAGTAGATTGGGACCTTCTGGGGGTCTGGGGTGCATTTTTGCCCTCTGCTTGCATGTTGTGTGGAATAATAGACCTTATGAGTAAAGCTGCTGACAAGATCTCAAGTACCGCGAACCAGCTGACACGCCGCGGGTCTGTGGATGTCGCCACTCGCCATCTTTATGGCTCAGTCGTATCTAGCACGGCGGGTATCAGTCACGCTGTTTCTGCTGTTAAAAACGCAATCAGTCCTGATTACACTGATATCTGCAGCCTTTCACCTTCATTAGCGCCTTTAATCCATTCATGAGCTGTTCTGAACTCGTTTTATTGATTAATGATGTCGCTGATTACAGCAGTGATGTTGGGTAATCAGTTCATCGTTGTCGTTATTAGGGGATCATTAAGTGATTGATTTGATCTGTTCCTCATCTCTTATCACCGTGTCCCCTTCAACTCGACCTGCACACATTTAAACAAAGCTGTCTCAGTAGAGAGGATTCTAATAACACATGGAGCTCATGAGGCAGATTATTTAGACCGAGATTTAGAGTTTTTGATTACCAAGCTAACACAGTTAGCCTCAGGACGTTCAAATTGATGCTAGCACGCTGGCTAATGTGTACCGAAATTGCTTAAACTGTCCCTGACGCACCGATTTACAGTGAACCACACATATAATTACACCTTTATACAGATTAAACATCAATGAGAATTTATTTACATGTGAAAGGAACTCCGTTGGTTGCTCCGCATCGATCCGTCCGTCACGTTTGTAGTTTTTGGTGAGAAGAGTTGTGCCGCACTGAATGCTGGGATTGATCTTCAGAGCTAAGGAGGCATCAAGCGCTCCCTCGTTATTCAGTCAGATCATCACTCAGAATTAAGGCGCCTCAGTAGGAGCATTTTAAGGGAGCTAAAAATATAGACACGCCCTCTTCTCGGGGGTGTAGGATGACGTTAAATGAGCTAGGTTTACAGACAGACCCTAGATCTTGGCATTGAAACAGATTTCCCAAAACAAGGATCACCTCAGTCTTACTGGAATTAAGTGGATGACTTTACTTGGGAAAAATGAGCAGACCAAGCACGGAACCCTGTGGGACACCGGTTGAGAAATCCCATGTGGATGCTTTTACAGTGACGTCTACAGGAATCATTTTTGCGTAATCGGCTGCCTTGGAACCTGACTGGTTCTGATCCTGGAGGTCATTCTGGGTAAGAAAAAGAGAGAACCGATTGTTGGCAGCATTTGTTGATGTCTGTGGGTCCATTGTGGGTAGACACACCCAAAAGATCCACGTAGGCCGTGTTATTTATTAAGAAATGGAAAAGATGACGCTTGTGCTGAACAGAGAGCTCGGCTCGGGTTTTATAAAGAGCTCCAGCTTGCCGTGTTCTGGCCGAGATGCTGGAAAAGCCATAAATAAAAACAGTGTGTACATTCCTCCAGTGTGACACAGTTTACTCAAGAACTTGTAGTTTATTCTCACGGATATAGTTAACAGTTATGATTATGATGATTCCCTGTCGACAGAGCGTGGTTTGCTTTCTGGCGTCTCCTACTTTCCGATGCCGGTGGTTGTGTTTCGCCGTGACTCTCTTTTTTCTGTCTGACCCTAAAAAAATCCTTCAATCTCATCACGTCCGTTATTGGTTCTGTCCGAGAGGAAGCGAATTCAATTTCTCTGTCATTACAGGCCGAATACGACGGAGCTCAGACGTGCACAATCCTATTTTCTTTCCCCCCTTTTGTCCCCGCTCCTGGCCCTATTTTATTTCCGCACGATTGCCCGTGAGCCCGATTGGTTCTGTTGCTGAGAGACGGACGTCTTCCCATCATCGACGGCGGGATGATGCACTTCAGGAGCCCCGCTGACTAAATCGCTGGTGGAAATCATCGCGTGTTTATTGCTTTCTGGAGGCCCGGTGATAACGGCGCCGGCACTTATCTGTACGGGTTCGTATCACAATTATTGGATCGTTAACGATGCCGCGCTTCAGACAGAGAGGAAAGAAAATGGCACCAATGCACACTTAGCTTCAGAATTATTATACAGCATATTATGGATGTTATATAACATTATATAGGGAATTATATACCTTCAGTAGTTTTTAAAATGGGGTGTCCAATGAGCTCATGGTCAGGTGTCCAAATACTTTTGCCCATAGAGTGTACCAACATACCAGCACTTGGTGAGACTTTTTGGGGTCTGATCTCCTTTTCGGAATCTGATTCCCTCCTTTTTGGGGTCTGATCTCCTTTTCGGAATCTGATTCCCTCCTTTTTGGGGTCTGATTTTCCTCCTTTTTGGGGTCTGTTATCCTCCTTATCCAGGTTTGGGTCTGATGTCCTTTTTGGGGTTTGATGTTCTCCTTTTTAGGGTCTGATGCCCTCCTTTTGGAGGTTATGGAAGTTCCCACCCTATCAGAAACACAGTGGAGCACTTTAAGTGTGGTTGATGGAAGTTGGCCTGATTGGTCATAAATGAACGGACACTTTACTGGGTTGGGCTGTGAAAGCAGAAGCACAACTGGCAGGAAAATGGACACACCGCGGTCATTAGAGCAGCGTTATCTCTCATAAACATGTTTACAGTACAGATACATCCTCCCAGTGTAGTCCAGCTTGTTTGGATCAGTCATTGGAGCCATGATGGTTAGGGGTATTTTAACAGCCCAAAGCATTACTCACTAGGTCACCACTGTCCCGCTGAGTTAAAGGGTTTAACCTGGTAATTTGCCACGTGAAGCCTAAATTTGTGAATGACACAAAGCCTCGTCATTAGTGGGTAAGCTAACCTAGCATAAACACATGTCGTGAGCGTTAAAAGAGCTTTAGACACATTTTCCTCAGTCAGATAAACAGAATGAGGAAACGTCGTGTGACGTACTGCAACGTGTGACACGGTATATAATCACTCATACCAGCACAACACACACTAACACACCACCACCATGTCAGTGTCACTGCAGTGCTGAGAATCATCCACCACCTAAATAATACCTGCTCTGTGGTGGTCCTGTGGGGGTCCTGACCATTGAAGAACAGCATGAGAGAGAAACAGATGGACTACAGTCAGTAATTGTAGAACTACAAAGTGCTTCTATATGGTAAGTGGAGCTGATAACATGGACAGTGAGTGTAGAATATGTAAAAAACGCTGAATTTTACACTGTTTAGCCGCTAGTGCTAAAGTGTTTTTCTACATGTGTTGAGCTTACATGTTTATGGACTTATTTTATCTGGTATCTAGTTCATATTTTTATTGCTGCTGGAGCTTCTAAACAAGGTCTCGTTGTACAGCTACAATAATAATAAAGTTTTATCTTATCTTCACCTCACCAGCTAAAGCTGCACCACTGGGCCATACAAGCATCAAGTTATAAAGGCTTATTAATCATAATAATAATAATAATAATAAAACAATTTACACAGCATTGCACAGCATGTTTTGTTCCACAAAAATAATGTATTAGTTCTGCTTCTGTCATGATAACGTGGGTGATCTTCAGCAGCACAACAAAGTTGGGACGTTCAGTGAAACTCAGTAAACAGAAGAATGTGTGACGTGTTTCATTCTCTTCAATCTATATTTAAATTCTAATGTTTCACTGATCAACTTCATTCTAGTTTGGAAATAGAAACAGGTTTAGAATCAGGACGGGGGCATGTTCCCCCCGTTTTCCATCAGCGTTCCTATTCATTTCTACTTCTTAATGCGTGATGAACCGAGGACACTAATGGTTGCCCCGTTCTTGCCTGATACGAGACTTCAGCTGCTCAACAGTCCGTGCTCGCCGTCATCTGATTCTCCTATTCATGATGCGCCGGTGTTTACTATAGGAGGAGGATCTGGACTGCAGGCAGGATGCTCAATCACACACACTCTGTGTCTGTTTCACTTCCCGGAAAAGACGTTGCCAATAGAATCTTCACACATATGCAGGTCACCCATGCTGTGAGCACTGATGCCCCCTATACCATTATAGATGTTTGTTGTTGCACCTTTCACTGATAAGAGTCTGGATGGTCCTTTCGTACTTGGCTACTTTCCAAAAACATGCCAAAATGTGGACTCATCTGACCACAACTACATTTACATTTACATTTTCGGCATTTAGCAGACGCTTTTATCCAAAGCAGCTTACAATTATGACTGAACACAATTTTGAGCAATTGAGGGTTAAGGGCCTTGCTCAGGGGCCCAACAGTGGCAATTTGGTGGTGGTGAGGCTCGAACCGGCAACCTTTTGATTACTAGTCTAGTACATTAACCACTGAGCTATCACTGCCCCCCACTACCACAACTACATGTCCATGGTCTTTCAAACCATCTGAGATGAGCTCAGGCCCAGAGAACTTGGACACGTATCTGTATAGAATTGATGTACGACTTTCTCTTTGTGTAACAGAGTTTCAGGTTGCATTTCTTGATACAGTGGTGGACCGTGTTCAGTAACAACGGTTTTCTGAAGTGCTCCTGAGCCCATTCGGCTGTAGTTATCCCAGTAGCATGATGTTTCTCACGCGATAGCGCCTCAGGGCTCAGGTCACGCTCATTCAACAGAGGTTTGGAACACAGTGGTGAGCCACGACCTACCGACCTACCACGACCTACCAAAGACCTGTGTAGGACCTTGATTACTGGAGCTCTTTACGTCGGGGCGAATTGACCCCAAAAATCCCTTCATACCACCCTATCTGTAATCCCCATCACTCCTGCAGTGCGGGCGGCATTTCTTTAAAAACTCCCCCACCTCGATTCGCTCTCTTCCCCCCTCGCTGTCTCCGCTTTCGGGTGCGAGAGAACGAAGCTCTCGACGGATCACGAGCGCTGAGATGAGCGCCGCTGTACGGGGGGATTTTAGGCACGCATGCCCGGAACGTTCCGGTATCATTATTATTCCACGTGCCGTGATTTCTGCCCGGTCGCTGGCAGACCAAACTGGCATGTAAAGGAAGGCACACAGGTAGGCAGAGAGAGAGAGAGAAAGAGAGAGAGAGGTAAGATGGTAAGGAGGTGGGGGTAGGGAGTAACCGAGGGGAAAGAAATCGGGAGGGAGGAAAGAGCGAAGGCGGAGGGAACCTATTAGAGACTTGTGAGGAGAAAGCTGGTAGGGAGCGTGGGCTGGGTTAAACGCCGCTTAAAAGGTGCCGACTGGAAGCCGTCCATGCCTAAATAACAAAAAGACAGGCAGGCAGGCAGGGGGAACGGGGGAGAGGAACAGAGAGAAGCGTAGAGCTCAATAGGACCATCCGGAGGGGGGTGTGCGCTCACCCCGAGGACCGTTCGTTTCCAGCTCCTACTCTTCCTCTGGAGTTTTTTATCTTCAGTTCTTCTGATCCCACGATGCACCGGGTTCTGCTGCTCCTGTCCCTGGTCGGAGTCTCTTCGGCTTTGAGACCCGAGTGGCAGCCGGGGACCTACACCCCCGACGAGGCCGGCGCCCAGAAGTTCACCAGCGAGTACAATTCGACCGCCGAGCAAGTCTTCTCCTACAGCACGCAAGCCAGCTGGACGTACAACACCAACCTGACCGAGTACAACTCCCAGCAACAGGTAGGAGTCACCTCACCGCACCGCATCGTTACCGCAATCCGTCTTGCACAAGCGTTGCTCAAGTCCTCACGAAGCTTCATCACACGCCTCGTGCTCACAGAGCTTCAGGAACGGTTCTGTAAATAAACGCCACCGCCGCCGTCTCAGCTCTGCAAATAGAGAGTCTCTCTGGAACCATCGTGGCTAGAAAATTACACACCTTCATGTTTTTGTGTGTTATTTTAATCACTCAGATGTTTAATCCAACCTTCTAGGGGTAAAAAAACCCAAAGGTTCCGTTTGGAACCACCAGGAACAGACAGTGAGATCAGTAGACGTCTGGTTCAGCTTTTATCGTATGAGGTTGTCAAGGTGCAGCAAAGTTATTATTATTTACCTTTATTTAGCAGGCAGGACGTTAAAAACGCGTTCTTATTTACAATGACGGATGTCAGGTGCCAGGGAACGCTCGTGGTCGTGGAAAACAATAAAGAGAGGGATAAAAGCAAGAGAAAGCAAAGAGAAGAGAGGAACATCACACGACACGATTAGAGACTTTGATCTAATTATTGTTTATCTCAGGCTGGTGGGTTCGAGCCTCACATGAGGGCGTGAGGGTTAAGGTGGCACAGTTACCCCTTTTCCACCAAAAAAACTGTGGTTCTTGAACCGGTTCTGTTCAGGTTTCTCTGAACCTTGGTGTTCTTTTTTCCGGTGGAAACACGCGGAACCGGTTCAAAATCAAGTTCGGGAACCTGAACGGGCTCCGGGCCGCATCAGTGGAAAAGGGGTAAGTGGGTAGCGCAAGAACTGCCTGGGTTCGATTCCACTGGTCCTTTCTGTGTGCTGGTTTTCTACGGGTGATCCGGTTTCCTCTCATGAGTCCAAACACATGTAAGGGAAGTTGTAGCCAAAATTCGCTGTTTCAAACCCTACCACTGTCAGGCTGCCACTGTTGGGCCCTAGAATGAGGCCCTTAATCTTCAGTTGCTTAGACAGTATACTGTCACAGTACTGTAAGTCGCTTTGGATAAAAAAAGGCCAACTAGCACTACTTAAACTTGCCCCAAGTGTGTGTGTGTGTTTCCAGTCCCGGACCCACCGCCTGGTTCTGAACGGAACCAGTTCAATCGTGCTTGAGAAATTTTTGCAGAATCTCAGGGTGGTGGGTTTGAGCCACACATTGGGCGTTCTTAAAATATTAGGGTGGCACAGTGGCGCAGTGGGTAGCGCAAGAACTGCCTGGGTTCGATTCCATGGATCCATTCTGTGTGTGGGTTTCCCCTGGGCGCTCCGGTTTCCTCAAAAAGTCCAAAGACGTGTAGTCAGGCCAACTGGCATGACCTAAAATGCACCGGTGCAGCTGTCTTCCCAGTTTCATACAGTACACAACATGCAGGTGATACACTATATGGTCAAAAGTATTGGAACACCTGAGCATGAGCTTGTCAGACGTTCCAAAACCGTTGGCATTTATTTATACTGAATCTCTCACAAACACTCGTGCCCTCCGGTTATCACACACCCGTCCACACAGCTGTCCTCACACACACATTTTTAAAGCCTGCTGGGCGCCGGGCAGCAGCCCAACCGCGTCACGCCCCACAGGTGTGACCCCTCTCCGACCTCAGCCGGTCACCCTGGCCCCCGGACGGACGCACCCATCGGCTCCCAGCGTGCCGAGCCGAACCCTGAGCTGGCGTGGTGCGACGGCTGTTGTTCCAAACGGCTGAGGTGAGACGATGAAAGCGCCGGTGCCCTGAGCAGAGAGGTGTGACCACATTCCAGGGGTCACTTACAGCTCCTTATAAGGAAAACGATCCCTTAAGGATGGGGCGAGATTGTTTGTTGATTTGCAATTTCTGACCAAGCGTATCAGTTCCAGCCTAACAAAGGAACAGTGGGTGGGGCTGTCACCTTATGACAAGAAGGGTCTGGGTTCTATTCCCCGGTCCTTTCTGTGTGTGGGTTTCCTCCGGGCGCTCCGGTTTCTTCTCACAGTCCAAAAACATGCAGTCAGGTGTATGTGCCCGCCCTGTGATGGATAACCGACGTGTCCGGGGTGTTTCCTGCCTCTCCCTCGAAGGATCAGACCCACTGTGACCCTGACCACGAAAGGAAATGTTTGTGCAGGCTTAGTGTGTGCTTTTTTAGCTCATACAATAGCATGTTTACTAATTATTTATACATTATTAATTAATTAATAAACATATTTTTATGTCTCTGGGGGGCATGGTGATCGGTGGGTAGCACCGCCACCTTACAGCAGGAAGGTCCTGGGTTCGATTCCCAGGTTTGTGGAGTTCTAAACTGCACCCACCGCGACCCTGACCAGGATAAATGGGTGGTAAAACAGACACTGAATGAATGAAATGAGACTAAACCGTCTTGAATCTAAATCTCTCCCTCTTGACCCCACATGCTACAACAAACGTTCCCCTTTTTTAACATTTTAGGGAGTCGCGACCATGAGACCTTGGGAAGACCAACCCCGAAACAAAATAAACACACCCATCCTTATCAGTCGTGTGTTCCTCAAAGGAAGCGTGTGAGATGTGAGACGTCCGCGTGATGAACACCAGAGCGACAGCGAGGCTGAAGTTCATGTTTACGGACTGTCACTGTTTCCTCCCGTTAATCAGTGCTAGAGACGAGCTGAGATACGTCTCAAAGATCCACACAGCCTCTCTGCTCAACGATGAGGGCACAGAGGTGAATTCTGGGTAACGCTGCCCCCTGTTAGCCCACAGTCTGAGCGGTTAGAATAATAGATCTCAGGAGGGTTGGTAGCACAACAGGATGTTCCAGAACCACGACTGTGGACCAACACGAGCATAACAGACTCAGACTGTTCCTCTAGATCAGTTCAGCAGCTTTGTGCCTGAAGCTCCTGCCATCTTTAATCATTCTCTTGTCGTAGTGTTTTTACCCTGCAAAGAACACAGAAGTTCTGAGCTGAGAGGAAATGTGTTCAAAACACAACAAATAAAGCGGTAAAGCGAGCTAGCCAGCCGGGCACGGACAATGATCGCTGGTCCAAGCAGGGGAGTGTCATAAGGATTCCTCATAACTGCTGCAGTTACGCCCTCTGCTGGCTGATCAGTGGTGGATAACAGAGACCGGTGCGTGACTCTCCGTACGCAATACGGGTCTCCGTATGAACCCTGGTGCAGGTGAAAAGAAGCGGTTGGTGCTGCACACGTGTAGGAGGGGGCGTGTGTTAATCACAACCCTCCTCGATCAGGAGTGGAGGTCTGCAGCAGTAGGGGGGAAAACCAACAGGGAATCGGATACGACTACATTGAAAGTAAAATTTATGAAGCAAAACAATTATTACTATTATTATTATTGTTGTTATTGTTATTATTAGTTTATTTGAAGTATTATTATTACTTTAATTATTTTTAAAATGTTTTAATTATTATTATTATTACATTATTATTATATTATAATTATATTATTTTTATTTATTATTCAATTATTGTTTAGTTTATTTGAAATATTATTATTATTACTTTAATTATTTTTAAAATGTCATTATTTAT
>NC_085997.1:560000-685000 GCF_030014385.1 Trichomycterus rosablanca
GATGGTGGAGATGATGGTGGAGATGATGGTGGTGATGATGATGATGGTGATGATGATGGTGATGTTAAGGATGATGATGCTGCTGCTGCTGCTGCTGCTGATGATGATGATGAACCTGACACTCGTCCCTTGCAGGCTTTAATGACACGGGCGATTACTGGCGCTCCTGGTACGAGACTCCGAGCTTCGAGCAGGACCTGGAGGAGCTTTTCAAACAGCTCCAGCCTCTTTACCTCAACCTGCACGCCTTCGTACGCCGCAAGCTCTACGATTACTACGGCCCCAAGTACATCAACCTCAAGGGTCCCATCCCTGCCCATCTTCTTGGTCAGTCCATCAAATTTAATCCACGTCGTCCATCAATAAACAAAACCAAAACGTTCTAATGATTAGAAGATCCATGATTTGGTTCTCGGGTTTTTCTGCAGGGAACATGTGGGCGCAGGCCTGGAACAACATCTACGACATGATGATCCCGTTCCCCAACAAGCCCAACATGGACGTGACCGACGCCATGGACGCAAAGGTAAGCTCGCCCACACGGTGCCCGCTGATTTGTTCTTCAGGAATGAAGACGTGTGAGACGTGTGAGATGTTCTCTCTGGTTTCTGCAGGGTTATGACGCTGAGCGTATGTTCCGGGTGTCCGAAGAGTTCTTCACGTCTCTGGGTCTGGAAGAGATGCCTTCTAAGTTCTGGAACGACTCCATGCTGGAGAAACCGACCGACGGTCGAGAGGTGGTGTGCCACGCCTCTGCCTGGGACTTCTACAACCGCGAGGACTTCAGGTACAACAGCGGTGTCCAAACTTTTGAGATTATTACACTCCGTCATTAATGCAGCTGTTTCCTGACAGATTAAACATACCCACTTCCCTCTGAAACCAGTGAAAACAATCTTTTTTGGAGCCACCATGAAGTTCAGGATTATTAATGCAGATGTAACGTCGTAACCGGTTTGATTTAGGAGAAAACATGTGGAGCGGTTTTATGTGTAATAGCGACACCCTGTGTTCAAACTAGGGGGGTGCCAAAGGGGCGTCGTTAATTTAACCCTCAGTGCCTCCCAACAAAACAAACAACAAAAGTTTCAGATGATGGTTGTTTTCTGTTCTGCAGGATTAAGCAGTGCACCACGGTGACCATGGACCAGCTCTTTACCGTCCACCACGAGATGGGCCACGTCCAGTATTACCTTCAGTACAAGGACCTGCCGGTCAGCTTCAGGCGTGGCGCCAACCCCGGTTTCCACGAGGCCATCGGGGACGTGCTGGCGCTGTCTGTCTCCACGCCCAAACACCTCCACACTATCGGCCTGCTGGACACCCTGACAGATGACGCTGGTCACTACTCCACCTTCATCTACAGCGTTTAGATCTTCATCGTTGATCTTGTTTATTCTGTTGATCTAAACACAAACGCTTTGATCTTCTTCCAGAGACGGACATTAATTACCTGCTGAAGATGGCTCTGCAGAAGATCGCCTTCCTTCCGTTCGGGTACCTGATCGATCAGTGGCGCTGGGGCGTGTTCAGTGGGCGTACGCCACCCGAAATGTACAATTCAGAGTGGTGGTACCTCAGGTGAGCTCTTCCACGTCTACCTGATTTATCTCCATCAGCTCTAACAGGAACAAACGGATCATTAATACCTGATCAATCAGACGAGACGCCGTGATCAACGATTTAAATACACCGCAATAAACAAGCGCTGTTGTAAGATAGAGAGACAGACAGACAGTTAGATAGATAGATAGACAGACAAACAGATATATAAAAAGACAGATATATAGACAGACAGATGGATAGATAAGTAGATAGACAGATAAATTATAGATACAGACAAATAGACAGACAGACAGATAGATACAGACAAATAGACAGACAGACAGATAGATACAGACAAATAGACAGACAGACAGATAGATACAGACAGATGGATAGACAGACCAATATAAAGATAGATACAGATAGACAGATAGATAGACAGACAAACAGACACATAGATAAATAGACAGATAGATAGATAGATAGATAGATAGATAGATAGATAGATAGACATACAACAGATAAAGGGATAGATAGATAGACAGACAAACAGATAGATAGACAGGCAGACAGACAAACAGACAGACAAATAGACAGATAAAGACAGACAGACAAGTAGATAGATAGACAGATAGACTACAACTAAAAACAAAAATAGCATATACAGGTCCTTCTCAAAAAATTAGCATATTGTGATAAAGTTCATTATTTTCCATAATGTAATGATAAAAATTTAACTTTCATATATTTTAGATTCATTGCACACCAACTGAAATATTTCAGGTCTTTTATTGTTTTAATACTGATGATTTTGGCATACAGCTCATGAAAACCCAAAATTCCTATCTCAAAAAATTAGCATATTTCATCCGACCAATAAAAGAAAAGTGTTTTTAATACAAAAAAAGTCAACCTTCAAATAATTATGTTCAGTTATGCACTCAATACTTGGTCGGGAATCCTTTTGCAGAAATGACTGCTTCAATGCGGCGTGGCATGGAGGCAATCAGCCTGTGGCACTGCTGAGGTGTTATGGAGGCCCAGGATGCTTCGATAGCGGCCTTAAGCTCATCCAGAGTGTTGGGTCTTGTGTCTCTCAACCTTCTCTTCACAATATCCCACAGATTCTCTATGGGGTTCAGGTCAGGAGAGTTGGCAGGCCAATTGAGCACAGTAATACCATGGTCAGTAAACCATTCACCAGTGGTTTTGGCACTGTGAGCAGGTGCCAGGTCGTGCTGAAAAATGAAATCTTCATCTCCATAAAGCTTTTCAGCAGATGGAAGCATGAAGTGCTCCAAAATCTCCTGATAGCTAGCTGCATTGACCCTGCCCTTGATAAAACACAGTGGACCAACACCAGCAGCTGACATGGCACCCCAGACCATCACTGACTGTGGGTACTTGACACTGGACTTCAGACATTTTGGCATTTCCTTCTCCCCAGTCTTCCTCCAGACTCTGGCACCTTGATTTCCGAATGACATGCAAAATTTGCTTTCATCCGAAAACAGTACTTTGGACCACTGAGCAACAGTCCAGTGCTGCTGTTTCTGGTTCAAAAGTGGCTTGACCTGGGGAATGCGGCACCTGTAGCCCATTTCCTGCACACGCCTGTGCACGGTGGCTCTGGATGTTTCTACTCCAGACTCAGTCCACTGCTTCCGCAGGTCCCCCAAGGTCTGGAATCGGCCCTTCTCCACAATCTTCCTCAGGGTCCGGTCACCTCTTCTCGTTGTGCAGCGTTTTCTGCCACACTTTTTCCTTCCCACAGACTTCCCACTGAGGTGCCTTGATACAGCACTCTGGGAACAGCCTATTCGTTCAGAAATTTCTTTCTGTGTCTTACCCTCTTGCTTGAGGGTGTCAATGATGGCCTTCTGGACAGCAGTCAGGTCGGCAGTCTTACCCATGATTGCAGTTTTGAGTAATGAACCAGGCTGGGAGTTTTTAAAAGCCTCAGGAATCTTTTGCAGGTGTTTAGAGTTAATTAGTTGATTCAGATGATTAGGTTAATAGCTCGTTTAGAGAACCTTTTCATGATATGCTAATTTTTTTAGATAGGAATTTTGGGTTTTCATGAGCTGTATGCCAAAATCATCAGTATTAAAACAATAAAAGACCTGAAATATTTCAGTTGGTGTGCAATGAATCTAAAATATATGAAAGTTTAATTTTTATCATTACATTATGGAAAATAATGAACTTTATCACAATATGCTAATTTTTTGAGAAGGACCTGTATATATATATATATATATATATATATATATATACTGTATATACTGTATATATATATACACATACAACGTATACCCACAACGTATAATCACAACATATACCCACACTGTACCTGTTATATAACACATAAATCACATCTCTGATCTCTGCAGGACTAAATATCAGGGCGTCTGTTCACCGGTGAGACGGACGGAGGAGCATTTCGACCCCGGGGCCAAATACCACATTCCAGGAAACACTCCGTACATCAGGTGATAGGATCCAGTCCCACTTGCTTTAATAACCTCTCTTACTCAGCGGTTCTGATGTTTCTGCTGACTCGTGGTTCTGATGCTCCTGCAGGTACTTTGTGAGCTTCATCCTGCAGTTTCAGTTCCATCAGAAGCTCTGTCAGGAGGCCGGACACGTCGGACCTCTGCACAAGTGCGACATCTACAGATCAGACAAGGCCGGAGCCATTCTACAGTACGTCACTCATTCACTGTTTTACTACCGCTTTATCCTGGTCAGGGTCAAGGTGGGTCTGGTTCACTGGGTGAAAGGCATTCTGGACAGGTCGCCAGTACACCTCTTTGTAGGGAGGAAACCGGAGCACCCGGAAGAAACCCACACAGAGACAGGGAGAACATGCAAACTCCACACAGAAAGAACACTGGGGAATTGAACCTAAGCCCTTCTTGCTGTAAGGTGACAGCACCACCCCAGGATCTTGTCATAAAAAGTATAAAACTGAAGGGCAGTGGTAGCTTAGTGGTTAAAATCCTGGACTAGTATTCTGAGGGTTGCTGGTTCGAGCCCCATTATCACCAGCTTGCCAGATAGACAGACGGACAGACAGATACATAAATAGATAGACAGACAAATAGACAGATACACACACAGATAGACAGATAAACAGACAGATAGACAGACAAATAGATAGATAGATAGATAGATAGATAGATAGATAGATAGATAGATAGATAGATAGATAGATAGATAGACAGACAAACAGACAGATAGATATATAGATAGACAGACAGACAGATATACTGTATAGATAGACAGATAGATAGATCAACAGACAGACAGACAAACAGTTGAATAGATAGATAGATAAATAGATAGACAGACACAGACAGACAGATAAACAGACAGATATATGTATCGGTATGTAACTGACGTCTGGATCTCCGGACCCTCTGTAGGAAGGTCATGCGCGCCGGATCGTCCAAACCCTGGACCGAGGTACTACAGGAAGCTCTGGGCACAAACAAGATGGACGCGGCGGCGCTGATGGAGTACTTCCAGCCCATCACCACCTGGTTAGAGGAGCAGAACAAGTTGACGGGCGAGACTCTGGGCTGGCCCGACTTCAACTGGACGCCGCCCGTCCCGGAGGGTTACCCGGCCGACATCGGTGAGAAAACACCCCGAAAACGGGACACGAACCGATGAAGTACGATCCTAACGTAACGGGGTTCTCACTTCACAGACAAGATCACGGACGAGGCTCAGGCGGAGCAGTTCCTGTCCCAGTACAACAGCACGGCCGAGGAGGTGTGGAACGCCTACACAGAGGCATCATGGGACTACAACACCAACATCAACGAGGAGAACAAGCAGATCATGGTGACGCCCGGCAACCGTTCACACGTGCTCAGGTACCCTCACCTGATCTGTCCTTATATTTAATGCTTTTATCTGTTTTGGTCTGTAGCTCCAGAAGAACCTGGACATGGCCAATCACACCAAGACGTACGGGCTGGAGGCTCGCAAGTACGACAGCACCGACTTCCAGGATCCCTCAGTGAAGAGGATCCTCAAGAAGCTCAGTGACCTGGAGAGGGCGGCGCTGCCTGATACACAACTGAAGGAGGTACTGCACATATATACTGTATATATATAACTGTACATATACACTGTCATATAGACAGACAGACAGAGAGATAGACAGACAGACGGACAGACTGATAGACAGAAGGATATACAGACAGACACACAGACTTATAGACAGACAGGCAGAGAGATAGACAGGCAGATAGATAAACAGACATACAGACACATAGACAGATAGACGGACAGATAGACAGACAAATAGACAGATACATAAATACTGTAGATAGACAGATACACACACATACAGATGGACAGACAGACAGATATATGAATAGATAGTAAGATAGAGAAATAGATAGAAGGATAGACAGGCAGACAGACAAGCAGACAGACACAGATAGATAGATAGATAGATAGATAGATAGATAGATAGATAGATAGATAGATAGATAGATAGACAAGCAGATTGATAAACAGACAGACAGATAGAAAGACAGACAGACGGACAGATAGACAGACAGATACATAAATAGATAGACAGATACACACACAGACAGATAGATAGGCAGACAGGTAGGCAGACAGACAAACAGACGCACAGATAGACAGACAGTCAGATATATAGATAGACAGACAGACTAATGCTAAATGTACATAAACACAAAATGAACTTGTTTACGAGCGCCCCCTTGTGGAGACTTTACGTTACATCATGTAAACCACAGTGGGACCAGATTGCTGTTATTTTTATTAATTAAATAATTTTGAACACGTGTCAGTAATCCCGTCATCTCTTTTTCTGCAGTACAATAATCTGTTAGCCTCCATGGAGACGACGTACAGCGTAGCTAAAGTGTGCAGGAGCGATGGTACCTGTCTACCACTCGATCCAGGTGAGCGACGGAACATGAACATGCGACTGAAATCTCAATCCCGCAGCGCCGCTTCAGCCCCGCCCGGGTTTGTTTTGTTTTGTTTCCAGACCTGAATAAGATCATGTCGGAGTCCCGGGACTACGACGAGCTGCTGTTCGCCTGGCACGGCTGGAGGAACGCTTCGGGAAGGGAACTGCGCCAGGGCTACAAGAGATACGTGGAGCTTGCCAACTTAGCTGCCACGAGTAACGGTAAGCGGCGCGGAATGGGGGCTGTGTGAGAGGGGCCTTTGTGAGAGCGTGGGGCCCGGTTAGCGTCCGGCTCAGTGGAAACGTGACTGATGGGTCGGGTTTCCAGGAGACACCGGAGCGTACCCGGTTAAACTATGCGGGTCGTTCCTGATGCCTCAGGGGCCCCGAGGAACATGATTACAATGTTCTTGCTGTTGTTTGCAGGGTTTTCCATGTGGAACGACCTTCCTCTTGGTGTAATAAGTGAGTAAAGGGGCGCTAACCTGTCAGTGCTGACATCTCAGATCTGCTATCAGATGCTGCAGTTCCGCCCTCTGCTGGCTGATCGATGGTACTGCAAGACAGAATGCAAATTATGTCTGTATGAAGGTGCCCTCACAGCAAGAAGGTCCTGGGTTCGATTCCCAGGTGGAGTGGTCCGGGTCCTTTCTGTGTGGAGTTTGCATGTTCTCCCTGTGACTGTGTGCTTTTCATCCGTGCGCTCCATTTTCCTCCCACAGTCCAAAGACATGCAGTCGCAACCTGTCCGGGGTGTTTTCCTCCTTTCGCCCACTGACTCTGACCCACAGCGACCCTGACCAGGATGAATGACTGATCTAACATGGTTCGGTTAACAGGTCACGCGGATAACGGGGCTTTCTGGCGCTCCCTGTACGAGACCCCGACCTTCGAGCAGGATCTGGAGGCGTTATGGAAGGATCTGCAGCCGCTGTACCTCAACCTGCACACGTACGTGCGCAGAGCGCTCTTCAAGAAGTACGGGAAGGACCGGGTCAACCTCAAGGGGCCCATCCCTGCACACTTACTAGGTAAAACTAACCAGATAACTCACCCGTCATCTGTTAGGACCCCCGCCGGCACCCAGCAACTGTCCAAACTATGCAGAGCGACTTACAGTCATGACTGAATACATTTCAAGTGATTCATGTGGTGTCACTGTTGCTCAGGGGTGGTGGGCCTTGAACAAGCAACCTTCTGATTACCAGTACAGTGGCTTAACCAATAAGCTACCACTGTCCCAGTTTACATTAACCATGACCGTTCAAGCAGTTGAGGATTAAGGGCCTTGCACAGGGGTCCAATGGTGACACCATGGTGGTGATGGGGCTTGAATTGGCAACCTTCTGATTACCAGTAGAGTTGCTTAACCACTAAGCTACCACTGTCCCAGTTTACATTAACCACGACTGTTTAAGTAGTGGAGAACTAAGGGCCTTGCACAGGGGCCCAACTTGACAACGTGGTGATGGGGCTTGAACTGGCAACGTTCTGATTACTAGTCCAGTTCCTTAACTGCTGAGCTACCACCTGCACCCAATGAGTTTTGACGGAATGGGCACAAATTCCCACAGACGTACTTTAAAGTCCTGTGAGGAGCAACTGAAGAGATCAGAGGTCACTCAAGGTCATCGCAAGGTTGCTGGTTCAAGTCCCACATCTGCCAGGTTACCACTGTTGGGCCCTTAAGCAAGGCCCCTATCCTAATGTAAGTCGCTTTGGATCAAAGCGTCCTGCTAAAATGCCAACAATGTAAATGTAAGCTCTTGCTCAGGTGTCCAAATACTTTAGACCGTGCACACACAGTTGCTCGCATCCTGTTGCCATGACGCCGTGACTGAGCGTTTGTTTATAATTCTGTATGAATGAGCATCAATATTCAGCGGCGACACCAAAGGAACCGGCGGGATGTGATGTGCTTTCAGTACCGCCAAGCGTGACACACACACACACACACACACACACACACACACACACACACACTGATTCCACATGGTTGAACATGGACCGGCTCGGCATTCCAAACCCAGCGGTTCACTCTGGCACCGGTGCTGCCCCGTTAACCCTCGCCAACATCTCTGTCTCGTCTTCTTCTCTCAGGAAACATGTGGGCACAGACCTGGTCAGGAATCATGGACCTGGTGATGCCGTACCCCGATGCCACCCAGGTGGACGTCTCACAAGCCATGATAGACAAGGTACGAACGGCGCTAAATACACCACACACACTGATTCATTCACTCACTCACAACTGAGGCCAATTCACCTTCTGCATTCTTTAAAGGAGGGCTATTTAAAAGGAACCCACACTGACCTTGGGAGAACATGCAAAACTCAGACTCAAATTGAGGCAGGGATCAAATGAGGTCCTCAAATGTGCCACCCGATGTCATTCAAAATCTTCAGCCGTGACATTTATATTGGCACAAGCTTACGATTGAGACGGATGTAGCGTAATCTTAGATTAAACTTGAGGGCCTTGCTCAGGGGCCCAACAGTGTCATTCCAAATGAAGGTTAAGTCCAGGGCCCCAGTACTCAGGTGTGTATCCAGTACCCTGACTGCAGAGCCACTGCTATCTAACATTACAGAGAAGATAATAAAATCAAAGAGCTTAAACCAGTCTGTGTGGCAGAAAACATAATAATAATAAAATATATAACAATAACAATAATAAAATATATAACAATAATAATATAAAATATATAACAATAATAATGTAAAATATATAACAATAATAATATAAAATATATACATTAAGCAACGTTTTCCCCTGATATATATATATATACTGTATATACTGTAAGTAACATGTTAGGTGCTTGAGTGAGTGAGGACCGCAGTGATTCCTCATTACTGCTGTAATTGCGCCCTCTGCTGGCTGATCGATGGAACTGCAGGTGAAATGAAATCGGTCACATGTCAGGAGTGGAGGGGCCGAAATACAATCAGGGAGTTGGATATGATTAAATTGGGAGGTAAATTTGAAGGGGAAATGGAAAACAAAGCCAGTGCCACTGTGTCAAATTTAAACCTCGTTCTGCCCCCCTAAACACAAACAAATATATTAAAAAAGCTCTTTACATCTGACATATATGAACATATAGTCTCTGTTAAAAAATAACTTCATAACTTGTATTTTAACAGCAGTAAACATCGATCGTGTCTTTTTTATGAATAGTGTTTATAATATTTGATATAATATAATTTAGATCAAATAATTACTTAAAGAATCACCTAAATAATCACTTACAGAATCATTTAAAGAATTGCTTAACGAATCACTTCAATAATTAATTAGAGAAACATCTAAAGAATAATTTTTAAGATTTACTTAAATAATCACTTACAGAATCATGTCAATGAATCGCTTTAAGAATCACTTAAATGTTCATTTAAAGAATCACTTAAATAATTAATTACAGAATCATTTAAAGAATCACTTAAATAATTTATTACAGAATCACTTAAAGAATCACTTAAATAAATAATTAGAGAACCATCTAATGAATCATTTAAGCAATCATTTAAAGAATCATGTTAAATAATCACTTACAGAATCACTTAAAGTATCACTTAAATAAAGACCTAAAGAATCATTGAAATAAGGAATCACTTAAAGAATCATTTCAGTAAAGAATCACTTGAATAGTCACTTAAAGACTCACTTACAGAATCACATGCTGTAAAACGAGACTTGATAACCTGCTCTAAGTTCTGGTGCAGATCTCTGAGAATTGTGACGGCTTGTGTTTGGATGTTCTCAGGGTTGGAATGCGTGGCGTATGTTTGAAGAGTCCGACAGCTTCTTCACGTCCATAGGTCTTCTGCCCATGCCTCAGGAATTCTGGGATAAATCCATGCTGGAGAAGCCCACCGACGGACGAGAGGTGGTGTGCCACGCCTCAGCCTGGGACTTCTACAACCGCAAAGACTTCAGGTATGACAAACACGACGCTGAAGCAGCCAGTCTGATACATTATCTCCAAGGGCTCGGTGACAACTCATCCATGAGCTCGAAAAAAGCTCCACTATATAATCAATCAATCCAAAAGCCTCTTTAATACACTAGAACATGGAACAGACAGTAATGTAAATCAGCGCCCGGCACTTTACCCACCCCCCGTGTTTGTTGAATGTCTCAAACCCTCCAGGATCAAGCAGTGCACGGTGGTGAACATGGACGACCTGATCACCGTGCACCACGAGATGGGACACGTACAGTACTTCCTGCAGTACAAGGACCAGCCCATTTCCTTCCGCGACGGGGCCAATCCAGGATTTCACGAGGCCATCGGGGACGTGCTGGCACTGTCTGTGTCCACGCCCAAACATCTGCACACCATCGGCCTGCTCGATAAGGTCGACGACAACCCAGGTGAGCAGAAACGGAAACATGTGAGCGAGGTTCTGTGTCACATCCGGTTCTCACTTCTGCACTATCCCTGTTCTGTTCTCTGTCTCCGGCGTGGGCTGCTGATGTTTCATCTTTTATTTCTTACTTTTAGTCACAGTATGGTTTTACCTCGATTAAATATCTACACAGGGGTTCTAATTCTCTGTAGTGAGACGCGTTCCAACCCTGTTACAATATTTATTGTAATTTACACTACACATACAGTGTATGACCAAAAGTATTTGGACATCTGACCATGGGCTTTTAGGATGTCCCATTTCAATAAGAATAAATTTAAAGAATCACTTTATGAACTACTTAAATAATCACTTAAAGAATCACTTGCTGTAGAATTATTGATTTATTACCTGTTAGCAACTGTTGTGGCTGAATCACAAGAATTCATTAATCAGAAGGGGCGTCCCAATACTTTTGTTCCATGTCGTGTTCATGGTTTTTGAGTTTAAAAGTAAAAGAATCTGAATCTGGTGTTACAGAGAGCACCATCAACTACCTGATGAGCATCGCCCTGGATAAAATCGCCTTCCTGCCCTTCGGGTACCTGATGGATCAGTGGCGCTGGAAGGTGTTCGATGGAAGGATATCGAGCGACGAGTACAACAAGGAGTGGTGGAACCTCAGGTGAGACCAGTACAAACCAGTAAACTACCCACTGTACCAATAAATAATGAACCTGCTATGAGAATTTTATGATTCCTTTCGTTCGCAGGCTGAAGTACCAGGGTCTGTGCCCGCCTGTGACCCGCACAGAGGAAGATTTCGACCCAGGCGCCAAGTTTCACATCCCGGCCAACGTCCCATACGTCAGGTGAGGAACACCACCATCCAATCCCAGGGCCTTGACCACCTCCCTTCTTTTAGACATGGCTAATTATGTCTGTGTGGACACCCGGCTGGCCGTTCGGACGTCCACATACTTTCGCTCCACTTTGAAAGCAGGGTTAACGTGAGCATCTGAATAAACTCCAGCTTTGTTTCCTCTGACAGGTACTTCGTGAGCTTCGTGATCCAGTTCCAGTTCCATGAAGCTCTGTGTAAGGCTGCTGGTCAGACTGGTCCTCTCCACAACTGCGACATTTATCAGTCAAAAGAGGCGGGAAAACTCCTCGGGTCAGTTTATCACTTTATGCTTTTTCTAAATCTATTAAATCAGATAAATAAATGAACCAACAGTCGTCTCTCTCTCTCTCTGTGCAGTGACATGATGAAGCTGGGCTTCAGTAAGCCATGGCCCGAAGCGATGGCCATGATCACCGGGCAGCCCAAAATGTCAGTGCAGCCCTTGATGAGTTACTTCCAGCCTCTGATCAGCTGGCTGGAGCAGGAGAACAAGAAGAACGGAGATGTTCTTGGCTGGCCCGAATACAACTGGATGCCCGTCACAAGTCAGTCTGAGTGTTGAATTTGCCCTATTACAAAGGGTAACCCTCATTTACAGTACAGGGACAGTGGGAGCCTAGTGGGTAAAGTTTTGGGCTATCAATTGAAAGGTTGACAGTTTGAATCCCAACTCTGTCATGCAGCCACTGTTGGGCCCTTGAACAAGACCCTTAATCCTCTTGGCCCCGTGGTGGCGTACGATGGCTGACCCTGCGCTCTGACCCCAACTTCCAAACAAGCTGGGAAAAAAACTAAATCCCAAACTGACCCCTTATGCTGAGCTGTGATCTTCCTGGATGGTTAGACATAACCCAAGAACCACCAAAACGCTGTACTGGCACTGTACACAGTCAAGCAAGCTTAACGTTGGCACATTTTAGATGCTACTGTTACAGAAAAAGCCTTTAGGTCAAAATCAACACCTTAAATCTTGAGGTTTGTTAAAGATTAGATGTACAGATGTACTGGCTGCCATGCCAGGTGTAAAACACTCTTCCCTGTGAGCAGTGCCACCCAGGTTCAAGAATACCAACTTTTACACAATATTGTGCCACCTTAAGGCTTTTTTCCATGCTTAAAACACCATCTTGCACACAGTCAAGTCACCAGCTATAGTCTAGGGTAGTTGGTACAGCCATTGTCTGGTGACCCTGGAATCGAGAGGACAAAGAAGCCAACAGTGGCAGCATGGCAGAGCCGGGATTTGGCCCCACAACCTTCCAGTTGGTAACCCACAGCTCCAGTCACTAGGCTACCACAGTGCCTTTAATATAGTCAATAATAAATAACTTTTTTACACTACAAGAGACTAGATGGTATCCTTTGACCCATCAGATTTTCAGAAAGCCCACAGTAAAGTGTTTAAGTGTATGTAAACCTGTTATGTTACCTGTGATAATCACTGATAATCTGTGAACAGAACCATTAATATTCACCCGATACTCTCTGTGACTGACCTCTGTCCTGTAGCTGCTGCAGTCGTGGAGGAGAAAGATTCCTCTGCCTCTTTTCTGGGCTTGACGGTGGACGAAGCTGCAGCCTCAGCCGGTCAGTGGGTTCTACTGGTACTGGGAATCGTCCTCCTGCTCTCCACCATCTTCCTGGCCTACAAATACCAGAAATCCAGGAGACAAAACAGCAAATCTCTCTCTCAAATCGAGCTCAAATAGAAGGCTTTCAGGACGAGTCCGTGTGTAGGCAGAAGTTCCTGTGTGGTTGTTTTTATTTTCCTGAAACTAAAGACAAAATCGAGCGCTTTTCTGAATGTCTTTATATTTATTAATAATTTTTGGTCAAATTTGTTTGACTATGCAAATTAATGTTGTAATTTATTTGTAAAAAAATGAAACGTTGAAAGTCTGGTGGTTTCTCAATTAAATTTGTAAAGGCTAAAACTGTGTACGCATTTCTAGATTGATTCTATTGGTTAATACGTTTATAGAATAAAAATATATAAACGTGGAGCTTTTTGTGCTTTGGCTCCTTATTTGTGTGGTAAATCATATTATTTCTGTGATCGTCCTGCAGCATAAAAACACCAGTTTCACAACCTAGGAACAACTTAGAAGAGCCACGACACTTTCTGGTTTTAGGAGGTAGGAGGAAACCAGAGAAGAAACCCAAAGACACTCAAGTGGACACATGGAGAACCCAGACAGTGACCAGAGACATGTGATGTGATGCACATTGCAACCTTCCCTCTCTCAGACACGGGCAATTGTGTCTGTAGAGCACCCGGCAAGGCTGATGGCACGCCGAGACTCAAACCTGGAAAGCTAGCTATATACTAAAAGTGAAGCTTATACTAGGGATGTAAGGTTTTGGACAATTTAGGCTCACTGATGTGCATCAAAGTCTAGCCCATTTTGTCCAATCCAAAAGGTAATACTGGCTTCATAGAGAGGCGTCGTAGCATCATGGCTTGCTGTATATTGGGCTGCGTAGCCAAAGACTGGTCAGAGCGCTGCCAAAAGTACCTACAATGGGCATGCAAGCATCACAACCAAACCATGGATCAACAGAAAAAGATCAGCAAGAACACCAAGTACACCATTTCATGGCTACGATGATCCCTAATGCCAGTGGCCTATTTCAACTGGATAACAAATAAGGAAATAAGATTTTTTTGTTTGCATTTATTTGCAAAATATTCTGCATTCAATCCTTCGTCTCTGGTGACCCCACAAAAGGTCCTGAATTGGTGATGTAGCCCTTCTTTATAGTTTTAAATACATGTCAGTGCCATTTGGACTGGACTGTCCAGTCAAAAAACAGAGACCTGGTGATCCTAATTAATAAACCTGAATCTAATAGCATTGTGGCTAACCCTTTTCAAGTCCTCCAACACGTAATAGTGTCAATGTAATCAACCTAACGAGACGTAACGTAATGTACAAAACCGAAACAAATGAAGCTCAGTGTTTTGGTTTGAAACACAACATAATCGACATTTTCATTTAAAACACATTAAGCATGACAAACTGTACAAGTACATAAAACACTTTGTATTTGCAAACAGTGGAATATCCAGTGTGTGGACTTTCATCAGTCGAGCACTTTACATTAAAAATAATAAAATAAACAGTTCATTCAGTGATGCACGGTACCGCTGTTTTAAGACTGGCTTGAATTTTAGATTCCACAGTTTCTAAACGTCAGTCCTTGAAGCCCAGTGCCATGTTGTGGTGTTTCTACTCCATGGGTTGGATCAAGTGTGATTGATGCTGATAAACAAATGAAAGCCTGCATGGCGCTGGACCTCCAGGACCGACATCCAAAAATAATGATGATGAACTGATCTATGCAATCCCACAGCTGACAGTTCAGCCGATAGTTCAGTACCGCTAATCAGACTGAGTGAGCATCGTTATAAATCATGAACATCTTTCAATTCAGACAAACATGGTGACACTTAGTATAAAATAAACCTCCAAACAAACCATCATAATATAATTTCACATTAAAATGCCCCTGAACTTTGCTCCTGACAGCGTAGTGCTCACATTTCTCCACTTAAACAACTTATCAACTTAATACAGAGACAGAAATGGACAGAGGGAGATCTCACTGTGTGACTTTCACATTAATGTACCACTAACATTAGATATTTAAGTTAATACACATAAAACACACCAAGATCCCCAAAACCTTCAGGCTTTTGAACCATGAATAAAGCTAGTGCTAGCTATGAGCTAACATTACTGGAATAACACCATGTTGATGCAAATTAAGACTTGAATGAATTGGTCGGTTGGTTTGCTATCCAGTGAACCTGAAACTGTGTGCTATTGTCACCCATATTAAAAATAAAAATATATAAATCACTGGGAATATACAAATAAATCAAGAGTTAAATTTCCACCAATTTATACACAATGTCAATACTTGCTGGGCTAATACGTGACTAGCAACTAGTGAGTTTGCTATATGTTGAGTGTTTACATACAGTTCAACATTTATTAGCCTGTTTGGTTTTGTGTAAACAACATTTATCATATTATACACCTAATTTGGTCTGTTCTGCGTGTTCTAAAATGCTACGTGAATATAAAACGAAACGTTTGAGAACCTAAACTGTAACTTAGGATTCTGCTTTGTGCTTTTCTTTTAGCTAGCTAGCTGGCATGCTAACAGAGCTCATTACCTTAAGAGGAACAGTCACATTTTATTGTCTTTTTAACAGCTGAACACGCTAAACAATCGCACTGTTTTATTTATTTTGTTATAATTTAATTTGTGAGCTAAAAACCGGAGAAATTCATACCAATTTTATTATTGTTTACATCGGTGTGTCCAGCAGGGGGCGCAAACTGTATTAGCGCTGATGAACCATGCAACATGAATTCATGGACGTTTAGTTTAATTATATAAAATATTATATATTAAAACTACAATAATATAAGGAATTACGTGTATTGTGGACGAATTAATAAATCAAGCACTTTTAACTTGACCATTAAGCTATTATAGCATGTTAAAATGAAGCTTACTTTTAATTAGCATATTTACTTGTTATTACAAAGTCTTGTACTTTTTGAAGATGTTGAAATGCTTTTTTGTCATTTTCTAACCATTTAAAACTTCTTTTCCCACATAAAACATTTAAAAGGCCAGTTCAGAGGCACTTTAAATACAAAATATATCTATATTTAGTTTTTTGCAGTTAAAAAAAAGTCTCTAGATCAGTTCACAAAACAAATCGAACACGTTCAGTCACGGAAACACCAGAAGCCTCGAACATCTGCAGCGCCATACTGCACGAGACAGAAACATTTCTCTTGTGTGTTAATGACGGCTCATAGTGCCAATGCCCAGAGTCTGTTTTATTAAGGCAGGAGTCGATGAAGGAAATCCTCCAGTCACTGCACTCCAGTCGTACCAGCAGGTTCGTGGACGCTCTCCCAGTTCAGTAGTAATATTCTTGCGTTTCTGTCCAGTTGGTGACCCAGAGTTTTTTACTGAGCTCGTGCTCAGGCTGGAAAGCCCTGCTCAGCTTGTACCTTTCTTCTTTGCGTATTTTCACTCCGTGGTACTTTGGCATCACCTTGTAGTAGACTGCTCGTTTGAAGAACCCGCACTGCGTACAGAGAGAGAGAGAGAGAGGGGAACACAATATAAACATGGCTGATTCAGTGCCAGGATCAGGGGCAAACACATAACACACAGAAAGTTCACTCGGAGGAAAAAGTGTTGTGTTATTTTCATGCTTTGTGTGTGAATAATTGGAATCACAGTGTACAGGAGAGTTCATTAGCTGGAAAGACAAACCTGGTCCAACACCAAGAAAGAAAAAGAAAGAAGGCAGTTTTAATAAGAGTTAGAGCCAGATTGGACAGTATTTCACAGCATTAGGCAAGCAAACACGCTTCCATCAAACTAGAGCAAGCACAATTCCAGGAGGAACGCTGAAGAAGAGACAAAGCTGAGGGACGAAATCAAATTAAGAAAGAAAACAAGGCAAAATCACGGTGGCTGCATTACCAAGGGGCATCGACAGACAGTGCTTGGGCCCCCCAAACGGTCTCAGTAGTCCTCGGTCAGCCTCTCTGTCTCAGACGGCTGTATTTTCATCTCAGCTTTTTGGGCCTTGGCTTCGTACATCTCCCTTCGACTGGCACGCTTAAAGAAACCGCACTGCAGGAAAGGTGGTACAGGTTACTTCAGGTTCTCTGGGTCTTTTAAATAAAAAGCTGGCGGTCGCTCTCTATTTTTGTGCCAGCTTTGTGCCAAATATACACACTCAAGTGTCAGATCATATGATAAGATCCTTTAACATCTAAGACCGCTGCAGGACTAATCAGCCACCAGTCCGAGACCACTGAAACTTATATGATATTAATTTCGGTGTGACAGTCTGACCAGATACATACACCGACGACTGAACTGTTCAAGTGTCTGGATAGAAGATATTATTACAGCAACTTGACTTGTAGCGTGAAAACTACGAAAAACTAACAGCCTGGGAGAAACAAAACAATCATATTTAGCTATTCAAGTGCCACAATCTCCAGTCTCCCGTCTGGCACTTTACAATTGGATGTAAATCCAGTCTGGTGTTGAATTTGGTTCTTTATTAAATGTAATCCCGGTGAGGAGGTGTGTTACTGTACCTTCCACAGGATGAGACTGATGATCCCTAATAAGAGGATTCCTGTGATGCCTGCGACGATGTAGACCCAGAGAGGAACGTTATACGGCGTTTCCTCTCCGAGAACCGGATCGATGTTCACCAGAAACTACAAAACCATGAAAGAAGAGATGAAGAGTAAGAGATAATAAACGTTTATTTATAAATTTCTTTGTAGGTTCTGCAAAACTTGTAGTGTGTTGTACTGGCAACCAGCAGCACTACAATCCTTAATCCTGGAATGTTTTTTATTACTGCAGGTTTTTTTTTTTAAAGCTCAGCCCTTTTACTGTGGTTTTATAACTTTCCATTACTTTTATTTAATAATTTCGTACATCAGTTCTGATATTTTTGGTCTCAAGTTTTTATTTCTGCTCCATTTTCTTTCCCAGGTACCCATCTCAACCAGGGTCTGGTGCCACCCGTTAAACACTGGCCACGAGGCAGAAACACACCCTGAAAATACGACCCCAAACACTGCATCACCTATCGAACGTTCACTCTCTTAATCTCACTTGGAGGGACTTTTGAGTGGCCAAATCCACCTCTTGCATGTCTTGGCGTGGAAAAAAAATACATGCAATAATGCAAGACTGAAGGGCCCATGATGCTGTGTGCCACCCAGAGAAAGAGGTTTGGTCCTTGTTTATTCGGTAATACTAGAAGAGACCACTTCCATTAGTGAAAGAAGTCCCTTTATGTTTTACGGTGGATCCAAACAGTGTTTGCAAAATAGTTTCCTCACGGTAGGTCGTGGTGTATGCCGAGAAATCACCACTTATAACTATACCGCAGACCTGTGAGCGCACTGACCTCTCGGGTTTCGTTGGCCATCTTGATGTTGGCTCTGTCGGCCTCCAGCCTGAGCGTGGCGTTTCCTTTCACCGTCACTCGGTCCGTGTTTAAATAATCCTGAGAAATCAAACCCAGCAGGACGTTTAGTTTCAAGAGCTGCAGGGAATTGCGACATGCTTATCCAGATTGTAAATATTCACCTCCAGCAGGGTGCTGTTCCACACACGGGCTCGGACGGTGAGCGTGGCTGTGCTGGACATGTTCCTCAGGACGCACGAGAAGCTCACGCAGCGAGCCGAGTGCATCGAACAATCCTGCACGCAAATGAAACTGTTAGCATTTTTTCTATTTTCTCCCAGTTTAGTCATAGCCAGTTCCTCTTCCTCTGCTGGAGACCCTGATGGTGTACAAGGAGGGTATATTCTCCTGACACGCTCCCCCAACCCCTTCTTATTTGCTCGTACTTCGGGTCCGAAGCTCCACGTTCCTCCACCTCTGTACAGGCGCCTCGGCCTACTAACCAGGGTCCTTACAAGGCGCCCATGACCCCACCCCATATTTTTGTTAGTCCAGTCTTTTCCCACCCAGCAGACTAGTAGCCATTTCTGTCGGCTGCACCGTCTGCGGTGCTGATCGTGCTCGCTAATACATAATAAAGACATAATAATGTGGTTTAATAAATGTGATGGTGAACTGTACCAGCGGATCCATCTTTTTGCGAGGGCTGGACGATGAGATTACAGCTTCAGTCTGTGGCAGGTCGACCTTTGCTTCTCGCTTTGACCTTTTGGAATCCGTGGGGGACAGCTGATGAAAAACAAGGTACATTTAAAGAGTATTAACATTTTACCCCAACAATACCATTATTAAGGACTTTTATTTTGCAATATTAAATAAAACTAAATGTTGAATTTTGGCAGGTCCAGTTTGTCCACCTCTATTAATATTTTATCCGGTTCTTTCATGTTTATTTAATATATTTTGGGAAGTTTTACCGCGTTCCTGTTCTGTACTCACCGTGAGGTTGAGCGGATTAACAATTTCTCCAGGAGGAACACAGTGCGACTCCTCTGTTCCAGTAGTTACAATCTCAGTCAGGTACAGCAGCCATTTACCGTTATTCACCGCGTACGGCCAGTTAAAGTCCACCACCAGCGTTCCGAACGTTCCCTGAGGTGTCTTGTCCATGCTAACCTGAAGACATGGAAACGTTGCCTTGTTAGATATGACTGGGCATCGAAGAAAAAAAACAAAAAGCGCTCGGGTGCAGCTACTCAATCCACCCTAAGTCACAACCCAAACGATCAATAGAGAACCAGACAAGGAAACCCAGCAACCCGGTAGTGCCAAAAAAACACAGCCACACCACCCATGGACAGAACTGAGGAACAGGAAGCGTGCCCGCTAAAGCTACAACACATGGATGCCACAGGAAAAGCTGGACCCGGCAACACATATAAAGCCGAGCCTCCAGGTGCAGTGAGAAATGCTTGGACACATGACAGGAGAACTGGGTATATCCAAATTGGTACAATGCAAAAATTACTACTAAACAGTAAGGTAAAGATTCAAAGATTCTCACCTTGAAGACAAACTCGACTGGACTTCCTACGTCCTCCGTGCTCTTCATGGCTGACTCACCGACCACCTTTCCACTGAAGTACGTGTTTATGGTTGGTACCTCACTGCAGGAACAAGAACAGATGATCACGGTTGTGGTCGTTCATTGCGTCGTCAGTATTGCATGGAATGTAATGCGATTAAATTGCTGGAACGTTAATTCTGCAGTACTCAGTACAGATACACTTATTATACACTTACAAAATATTGGTTTGTGTTTATCAAAATAGGGGTAAAATTACATTAAAATGTTACAACATGTAAAATAATAGCATGTGTCATGAATAAAATCATTTAAAAGCTTTAAAATTTAATATTTGTGTTTTATTCACAAGCCGTTTGGTACACGCAGTTCCACTGTTCCGCCACACGGTGGTGCTGTTCCCTTATTGTTTATTTAAACTCGTGTTTGCGTTGGTGTGACTTTAATTTGGCTTGAATTAAAATGTATAAATGTATTAAAAAAACTGTCAAATGTTGAATTATGGAAGTACTAAATGTATTAATTATGTTATGGGGTGACTTACAGGGGTTTATAGGGTATCCGGGTCATTTTTTAAGGGTTTATTCCACTTAAGTCATACATTTAAATCTGGAGTCTTAAATGTGAGGAGTTATTTCATATGGAATTAAAGTTACGTTTTATCTACATAAATAATAATAACAATGAACTAATAGAACGTTGTTTATTTAACTTTATAATATTAGGTTAGAAACTACTCAGTTTTCTAGACTAATCTCTTAACTGCTGACTACAACAAAATGATGCTTTTATCAGGAGGTGCGGTGAGTAGCGCTGTGGCCTCACAGCAACAACGACCTAGGTTCAGTTCCCCATTTGGACGCTCTACCTGCATCTTTGTGGGTTTCCTCCGGATGCTCCGGTTTCCTCCCACAGTACAAAAACATGCAGTCAGGATGATCAGATGATGTTGCTGGACGAGGCACCTTTAAAAGTGTGTGTGTTGTGATAGTGCAGGAGGACGTACACGGTGAAGGAGGTCAGGATCTGGTTCTCCACGTTTAGAAGGACGGGCACAGCGGGCAGGTCGCTCTGTTCACTCAATCTGAACACAGAACAAACACAACAGTTCTTATTTAATACAGGCAAACAACAATGCTGATTTCTAACGTTCATCAGCAAATATCTAAATCTAATCTACCTAATCAACTCAACAACAACTAATACACCAAGCATGCTAAAAAGTGCGCCTCCTAGTGGCTAGGCTGATCTCCCTGCATCCTTCACGTTGATAAATTTCTCAGAAGTTTCCTGTTTGCTTTATTCTACTGATGTTTTCTTTAATTCCATACTTAATTAAAACACTGACATTAAATTTCCACCAACAGGACATTTTTTATTAGTACAGAATCTATACATTATATCAGGGATGTAAAACTATTTTACAAATTAAATGAAAGTTAAATAACGGTCCTCTAAATGAACTTCCTGATGTGAACACTGGGTGTCGCTATAAATCAGTATATAAACGCTCTCGTCTCATTTCACCAAAACTCCAAATATTTCAAGCAAATTTGGGAAAAATGAACAAATTATCACTCATTTCAAAGGGAAGTGGGTATGTTTAATGTGTCAGGAAACAACTGCTGTAATGACGGAAAGTAATAGTGTTATTATTAGGGTTATTCACTGTAATAATAATAAAATTCCTAGTATTATTTTATTATTATTTCTCATATTATTTTTGTTATTATTAATATATTTTTTTATTATATAGAGTCTGTGACCCGCCATTGCATTTTTTCTTTACATCTGGCCCCCAACAAGAAAACTTTGGACCCCCCTGAATTAAAGTCACTTACGTGGAGAGCTGGAGCTGCAGCTCGATCCTCTCCGTCTGGAGTGTAATCGACGGCTCGAATAAGATCTGAAATGAAATCTGTGGGAGAAAACGGTTGTGTTACAGAAGCGCTGACACGAAGCAGGTAAATATGATTAAAAATTATATCAAACTAAATAAACATACACTGTATGGCCAAAAAATATGTGGACATTTACGGGATTTAGTGGACGCTTTTATCCAAAGCGACTTACAGTACAGTGACGGTACACAGTCTGAGCAATTGAGGGCAACAGTGGCAACCTGGCAGTGGTGGGGCTTGAACCAGCAACCTTAGGATTACTAGTCCAGTACCTTAAACACTAGGCCACAATTGTGCCCCACAATGTGGACGCCCCTCATAATAATTGAATTGTTTCAGCCACATTCGTTACTAACAGGTGTATAAAATGATGTAAGGAAAATTATGCTTTTAACATTGTGGCAACAGTTTGGGGAAGTCCCCAAGCTCTCTCTCAGCATGACTGGACCCCTGAGCACAAAGCGAGCTCTATGAAGACCTGGTTTAACTCTACACAGAGCTTAACTCAACACTTTTGGGATGAATTCAACTCGGATTGTGAGCCAGAACTTCTCTGTTCTCCTCTCCTCTCTTTCAACATCAGCCCTTCTATTGACTTAACAGGCACAAATTCCCACAGACAGAAATACTCCAAACTCTGGTAGAACGCTTTCCCAGAAGACTGGATGATTTTCAAGCAAAGGAAACCGAAAGCGATTTAATATGAATAAATGCTGAAGGTTTTAGAACGGGACATCCGACAAGCTCATGCTCAGGTGTCCAAATACTTTTGTCCTTATAGACCAATAATAAAGCATTTTTCTTTATTTACACACATTAATTCACACGTACCTCCTTGTTGCTCTTAAACGGGTTCCCAAGATCACAGACGATCACAGACGTTTTGTTGACGCTGCACCCGATGTCCTGATGAAACAAAACAAACAAAAGAACAAACAGATAAAGAAACACGTTCAGCGCTGGACATTAAGTAGGAATGATGTGAAAGAGCGAACCGTGAGGCGCAGGCCTGAGTAGGCGAGTGTGGGAGGAATGGTGATGTTCAGCGTGGCCTGATGGGCGTCTTCGGCCTCCCTGGTTCCTTCGGGCTTGTTGGTCACCGTCACCATCAGAACCAGTTTCTCGTTGCTCTTCAACGGCCAGGAGATGCTAGAGAATAAAAACACAACACGGTTATATTTCTGTAAAAATATAAAACAGCTTTTTAAATTAGAGCTTTTTAAGGGTTTTATAATCATGTAAAATGTTTGTGTTTCAATAATAATATGAAATAATATTATAATATTATAATTAAAACAATTTCTTTTAAATATTTCCAACGTTATTATTTAAGACAGCATGGTGCAGTACCATCCATCAGCCAACGTACCTGGACAATGTTTTTTGCTGCTTATCCACAAACTCCGCCGCTGTGATCTGCAGGTTACTGCTGCACTTGTTATCCGAGCCGCAGTCCTTCTGGAAGTTTATCTACAACCACAGAGATAAAGCGAACCCCGTCATGCGCCTGAGTCTATTTAAGGTTTTTACAAACTTTTTATAGTGGGCGCATCTGCTGTGAAGATAAGGAGAGAGGGGTTTGGGACCGATAGCCGATAGATGATCGATAGCCACCTGCACAGGTGTTGTTAATTTTTTGGGGGACCTCAGACGGTGGTTTTTAAGGCCACAGTTTTGTTCCACCCTGGTTAAGCATCCGGCAACCTGGGTTTGGTTTCAGTTCTTTAAGCTGTGATGTATTTACATACAGTTTGTTGGAGGCGCATTTTTATCCACGTTGACACACTATTCAGGTGAATGTTTGTCATAATGATAAATGTATTTGTATTTTTTACGTTCAGCCCGTCCGCCGTATCGTACCTCGGCTCTCTCGGTGAGCTGCTGCTGGCCGCTGAGCACGGGGAACACGTCCAGGTCCTGCAGAACCTTCTGAGCTTCCACTACAGGCTCGTCTAGAGAAACGTTCAGCAGAAACGCCACCGGCTCCAGTTTATTCACCTTCTCCTGTACCGAGAAACCACCGAGAAAAAGATCTTAGTGATGGTGTGTGTGTGTCTCTACGTGCAGGAAACGCTCTCACACGCCTATAAAACCAAGGGCATAGCCATGAAGTGAACACTGGATAATCCAAATCTATCATGGTGTGGGATGAGACGGACCTACACGGACAAAAAGTGGCCTGTTTGCTGCAGTTATGACCTCTACTGGCTGATCGATGGTACTGCACCATCTCTAGAGACGGGGGATAATGGAGATCGATGCGTGCCTCTCCGTGCACAATACGTATCTCCATATGAACCCTGGTGAGGGTGAATAGTAGCGCTGCACACGTGTCAGGGGGCGTGTGTTACGACCCTAATCGGTCAGGAGTGCAGGTCTCCAGCAGTGATGGCTCAGTGGTTAAGGTACTGGACTGTAAATCGGGGAATTGGATATGACTAAATTGAGAGGAAATGCATGGTGTGTGTGGGTGTGGGGGGTATTACATTGTGATTAGTGTTGGATTTTATTTTTAATGGTTGTGTGTATTAACTCATCAGGCTCAGCAGTAATTACACACTTTATCCATCAGGGTGAAAATGTCCAACATTTTGTAATGACACGACCTGAAAAGTTCACACCAAGAGCACAGCTGGGTCTGTGACCCTGGTCATTTCTTACATTGACCCGAAGCTTGAGCTCCTTGCAGGTTGGGGCGGCGAGGGTCAGGACGCCTGTGTTTGTGCTTTTGTTGTCCAGGAAGACGACTCGATCGCTGCTCCGGCCGCGATCAGCCTCCACTGTGTATTTAATATCTGAGAACACAGAGAAAAGGATTCTGGGTAAAAACCGTGCCCTCGTCTCATTTATCTGGGCCGTGATGCTCGATGTCTTTATACGTACTGATGTTCTGCTTGTAGTCGCGCTTCCCGTTGCTCAGCGTGTACGAGAGGCAGAACTTCGCTGTTAAGCTAATAAACACAAACGAAGATTTTTATTAGTAAATAAAATAAAAATATGATCCAGCGAGTCTCTTAATTCTGGAATTAAATCCGCAGCGTTCTCACCACGCGCCCTTGCACTGGGTCGGATCCACGATCTTCGGCTCCACGGTGAAGTTTCTGGATAAATGGATGACCGGACGCGACCTCAGCAGAGCCACTCGGTCATCGAGAGAACCGACCAGGATATCAGGATATTTGTTCCCGTCCATGTCCAGCCCTCCACTGAGAGAGTAACCGAACGTCTGGAACCCACCAGAACCCACCGACTTCCCTTCAATAACCTAGTAAAGAAAATTATTATTATTTATTACTACATTATTATAACATATACTATATTATTATTATTATTATTATTTATTTATTTTATTATGCTTTATTCAATGTTTTATTATTTTCCTGCTTTGAATAGTAAATAAAAATAAAAGGCCAAAAAAAAAAAAAAAAACACAAATAAAAAAGCAAAATAAACAACAACAAAAAACACAAAATAACAATACCCCCCAAAAATAAATAATACAAAAAACAAAATAAAAAACAAAAAAATAAAATATAAAAAACACAAAATAAAAATACCCCCAAAAACAAAATAAAATCTAAATAAAAAATTAATAAAAAACTAAATAAAAAACAAACAATATAAAAAATATAATAAAACAAATAATAAAATAAAAGCCTAAAAAGAAAAAAAAACAAATACTAACAAACAAAAAAAAACAAAGTAAATAAATAAATAAAAGCCCGTTGGTTGACTTTACCTGACTGGGTTGCGTTGTTACTCCTTTCTCGCTTCCCATCCAAATACAAACTCTCCCAGAACCCTGAAACGGAGCCCCAACTGCAAAATCTGAGAAACAAAAATCATTAATCCTCCATCATTAACAGGCGCGACTCTTCATCCAACAGTCGTTCTTTATCACAACTTTTATTTTCTAGCTTTACTGGTTAGCGGTGGACTGGCACGACTGATTATTACGCTACCCACCGCCTCTGAGATCCAGGTTCGAATCTCAGTGCCGGCTGTACCTGAGGGAGGGCCACACAATCCGACCGAAATGAAACAGAACATTTCACCTTGAAATCCGTCCTGATTCACGTCCCCCACGGCCGCCACGGCGAGTCCGAACGCCGAACCCTTCACGCCCTTCAGGATCACGCTGGCTCTCGGCTGGAAGGAACCGTTCTCGTTCATGAAGACGTAGACGGCCCCGCCCTGCTCCTTGTTCCGGTCGAAGTAGAACGGCGCCCCCACGATCAGGTCGTTCCAGCTGAGATCAGATCGCAGGACGTCGTAAAAACGAGATACAAAAATAGTAAATAAATAAATTCAACATTTTAAACAAACTCACTCGTCGTTGTTCAGGTCCGTCACGGCGATGCTGCTCCCGAAGTACGACCCCACCTGCTCCCCCAGGATCACGATCACAGGCTCCAGCTGCGACGTCCCTTTGGTTGCGAGGATCACCGAGCCCTTGGACTCGTTTCGGGGCGCCCCGGCAACCACCGTGTACTCCGCCCTGCTCAACAGCTTCCTCTCTTCTGTCACCGAGTATCCTGAAATCACAACCAGATCCATCTGGATTAACACCGGCGCATTCACACCTGGGTGGCACGGCGCTAAATTGGACCCAGGGTTTGAATCTTTAACTCTGCTATCAGCCTGTCGGGTGTCCACTTACAGACATAACTAGCTATTTCTCAGAGGGCTGTAGATAGATATCAAGGGAAACTGGACCCACCACGACCCTGTCCAGGATGAATATGCTAAAATGGTGGTGGGGCTTGAACTGACAACCTTCTGAGTACTAGTGCAGCACCCGAACAGCTGAGCTGGGACAGTTGCTGATGCTGTGAATGCTCTGGTCAAAGCGACTGAATACGGTGCAGTGCACGTTGAGGGTTTTGCTCAGGGGTCCAACGGTGGGTCAAAAGTTGGCAGTGATGGTGCTTGAAGCAGCGACTTCAGGATTACAGGTTCAGTTCCCACCTCTCAGTCATTAGGGTAATTATGATGAGTTCATTATAAGTGCGCTGGTGTGTAAGTGTTATGTGTGTGTATGTGTTTGGGGGATTTAGTCGTACCCAGGTAGCTGTTGCGCTTTAACTCGGAGGGAAAAGCCTTTTCGGTGTAGTCCCAGAAGTTCCCGGGCGTGGTGTCTCTCCACGTCACGTGTACGTTGCCTGGTCAAACAAAAAAAAGCCGTGATTGGTCGGATCACGTTCCAGCCGGACGTACCAGTCCCGGTCGATCCGTTCACCCGGAGCCGCCACCCACCCTGCCACTCGTAGCTCCCCGTGCAGCCGATGTAGACGTCGCTGTCCGTCATGCCGGCCGACATGCCCATGTTGCACATGCCCTCCATCTCCATGGGGAAGTTGGGGTTGCACACCTCATACTCGTGACCCTGCCACTCATCCGTCTCGTCCAAGGTCAGGTCGTTGCCCCGGACGAAGCATTTTCCCACCATCCTCTGCTGGTCCTCGGTGCCACCCGCAACTACTTTGACGTACCGGTGCCCGCACGCCTGCCAGGTTACACACAGAAAGAAAACGTATGATGTTTGGAGAAGGAGCTGGGTTCGATTCCCTTTTTGTGTGGGTTTGCTCCAGGTGCTCTGGTTTCCGACCACAAGTCTGAAGACGTGCGGCCATTTAAGTTTAGCAGACACTTTATTGAGTGTTAGGGGCCTTGCTCAGGGGCACAACAGTACCGACTTAAAGCAGTTACTAATCATGTACATTTTCAGATTATAGCAGCAGACACTTTTATCCAAAGTGACTTACAACACTGTGACGGTATACAGTCTAAGCAATTGAGGGTTAAGGGCCTTGCTCAAGGGCCCAACAGTGGTAATCTGGCAGTGGTGGGGTTTGAACCAGCAACCTTCTGATTACTAGTCCAGTACCTGAACCGCTGGGCTTAGCGGACACTTCTATCCAAACTTACTTAGAGAGTAAATACTTAGAGAGTATATTGAAGATTAAGGGCCTTGCTCAAGGGCCCCACAGTGGTAACCTGGCAGTGGTGGGGCCACTTGAACCAGTGACCTTTTTATTTCTAGTCCAATATCTTTACTGCTGGGCTACAACTGCCAGTAATCCAGTATCTGATTCGCTGAGCTACCACTGACCCACCAGTTTTAAGGGATCTAAACATTTAGTATTTAGACACGCCCTCTTCTCGGGAGTGAAGGATGATGGGAAGAGTTGTGGGTGTTTCTTACCAGGACTCGCCCGCCGGGCCCCTGTCTTTGACTGGCCACGGTCACTCCGAGCCACATGCCCTCGATCATCTCGGACGAATCGGCTGCACAAAAGAGAACAAACGTCATCAAACAGAAATATCAGGAATTTCAGAAATATCAGGAATATCAGGAATACGCTGCATGCGCCATCTAGCGGGTACAATCAGCAGTGCCTGCAGCAGGGTGGGAAGACCGGACTATGTGTGAGGACCCTGATTGGCGGATAGAGGTGCCTGTGCAGAGTGCACGGGTGGAAAAGGGTTCCGCTAAGGGCTGCAAACAGACTGCAATCAGCGGCGGAGGACTAAATGGTTCCGCTTAATCAGGAGAAAATGCTGGCGGTCGTTTAGTAATCAGAAGGTTGCTGGTTTAAACCCCACCACAGCCTGATTACCACTGCTGGGCCCTTAAAGCGAGGCCCTTAGCCCTCAATATACTCTAAGTGTATACTGTAAGTCAGTTTGGATAAAAGTGTCGGTAGGTGCCAAAAATGTAAACATTACAGGACAAGTGTAGCCTAGCGGTTTAGCAATCATATGGTTGCTGGTTTAAGCCCCACCACTTCCAGATTACCACTGTTGGGCCCTTGACTGAGGCCCTTAACCCTCAATAGTTTAGATAATATACTCTCACAGTACTGTAAGTCAGTTTGGTTAAAAGCGTCCGCTAAGTGCCAAAAATGTAAACATTACAGGGCAGGTGTAGCTGAGCGGTTCAGGTACTGGATTAGTAATCATAAGGTTGCAGGTTTAAACCCCACCACTGCCAGGATGCCACCGTTGGGCCCTTGAGCGAGGCCCTTAACCATCAATATACTCTCTAAGTCAGTTTGAATGAAAGCGTCCACTAAGCCTAGAGGTTCAGGTACTGGACTAGTAATCAAAAGGTTGCTGGTTTAAACCCCACCACTGCCAGATTACCACTGTTGGGCCCTTGAGCGAGGCCCTTAGCCCTCAATATACTTTCTAAGTATATAGTTTAAGTCAGTTTGGATAAAAGCGTTCGCTAAGAGCCGAAAATGTAAACGTTACAGGGCAGGTGTAGACTAGCAGTTTAGCAATCATATGGTTGCTGGTTTAAGCCCCACCACTGCCAAGATGCCATCGTTGGGCCCTTGAGCGAGGCGCTTAACGCCCTGTTTGCGCCCAGCGAAAAACAGGGGAAACTGGACCCATGCAAAAATGATGGTGTGACTTGAACCGATAATCTTCGGAGTACTAGTTCAGGACCCGAACCGCTGATGCTGTGAATGCTCTGGTCAAAGTGACTGAATAATGGCAAGCAAGTGGACGCTCAGAGGGTCTTGCTCAGGGGTCCAACGGTGCTAAGTTGGCAGCGATGGTGCTTGAAGCAGCAACCTCAGGATTACAGGTTCAGTTCCCACCTCTCAGTCGTTAGGGTAATTATGATGAGTTCATTATAAGTGTATAAGTCTGTAAGTGTTATGGGTGTGTGTGTGGGGGGGGGGATTTAGTCATACCCAAGTAGCTGTGGCACTTTGGGTAATGCGCCTTGCACCTTGAGCAAGACCCTTAACCCTTGAATGCTTAAAAACTTCCGATAAAAGCGTCCGCTAAATGGCAAAAATGACCGAACTCTTTGTCCACGTCTCAGATAATAACCTTCAGTGATAAGCTGCTGATAAGCTGGTGAAGGAAAATCCAACAGTTTGGGGAAGGTACGTGTTTATTCAGGAAACAAAAGATCAGATCAGGCGCCGCGGCGTCGTATTCAGCGGCGTTTGTGTAACTGATCAGGCGGAATTACTCGCCTCGTAACGTCTGGAGCTGACGGGTCTGGGCTGGTCGTTCCGCCTGGAATTCTGCTTATCAAAGGAATTCCGACATTCCAGCATCCCGACTCCAGGTGCTGCAGCCACGATTATCTGAGCATCGTCAGGTTCGGACCTTCAAACACCCTCGTTCCTGACGGGTGAAACTATATTGGCCCCATGACCGCACCATGGATCACCTGAGCGGAATGACCCTGACGTTTAAAGAACAAAGGTATTCAACAAAGACCAAACCCAGGCTTTGTCTTTGTCCCCTGCACACACAGGCGTGATTGGTTGGCACGCAGGTCCCGCCCCCCTTGCACACACAGGTGAGCTCCACACACCCACACACACACACACAGGTGAGCAAGGGGCGGGGCCTGGTCTTCTGAACATAATAGCTTGTGGTGAGACTCTCAAACAGACGCTGCATATACAGTATATAAAGGAAACACGCATTAGCTTTGCACAACAGTTTAGAGAAGGTCCTTGCCAGCCGACAGCTCTGGGATGAACCGGAACACCGACTGATTAATCAGCGCCCAGCCAGTACTGCAGTACACACAGACGTACTTCAAAGTCTTGTGAGAAGCTTCTGTTCTAGCTGAACAGATCACATTCATCTGCACCAGGGTTCATACGGAGATGCGTATTGCGCACGGAGGGTCGCACACCCATCATTCAGCCAGCAGAGGGCGTAACTGTATTATACTGTACGTTACTCTTGTTACAGGAGGGACGGGCGTGGTCACACTACACCAGCTCTTACTGTTAGTGATGAGGTCCACTCGGGTGCAGTCCGCTGGGTCGGTGGTGATGGGGCATGAGTAGATGGTGCCGGTCTCGTTCACCCTCAGACTTGATAAGGCTTTGTCCTTGGGCGCCCCCACCAGGAGCCTGTAAACAAACAAACAAACAAATACAAACAATTTCATCCGACGTTCTGGTGCTGGGATACGACAAAGCAGTTGGTAATTCGAGGCTCCTGTAAGGTTCAGAAAACGGAAACAAGGATCTGTGATTTGTTTACCATCTACCGTACATGATATTGTGGAAAGATTCGGGGAATCTGAAAACATCTCAGACACTAAGAGATCAATTCTATGCAAACCTTGATGGTTCCAAGATGAGTAACAATAGAAACTAACTGATACTAGAACCCACCCTGTTGAGGAACCCCAATCTACTGGTGGGCGACACACTTACCCCACCTCAGGGTGCCTGGGAGCAGCTAATTCACCTCCTCATGTTTTAGGCAGGTGGGAGGAAACTGGAGAGGTAAGAGCAAGTGAGAACAGACCAAACCTCACGGTCAGGATCAAACCCAGGTCTGCAGGGCCCACTTTGCTGAGCAGCACCCACACTCCCAGAAGTAAACAAACCAAAGAAACGACTCACGATTCCTAACATTCCCGTGCACTTTCACCAGCGCATTCACGTTCCTTGTTTATTTTTCCCACACTCGCGCGAACCTTCTGACCACAAAGTATTCGCCCCCGGTGTGTAAAACTGCCCCCCATCCCCCCTCATACCCCGGGCGGGTGCGAATGACATCATGAGAGAGGAGCTGCGTCTCTGGGAGCCCTCGGGACCTGCAGTCTTCCACCAGGTGTTAAAGCAGAGAATCGGGCAACGGCGGGTTCAGACCTGCAGACGTGTAAGATCCCAAGACGTACTGATAAAGACCGACCCAGAGCTCGTCTAAACACACGTGGAAGATCTGTCTGATAACCTGTCTCTCTCTCTCTGCACACAGACGCGTTTACATCATCCTTCACTCCTGAGAAGAGGGCGTGTCTAAATCCTTAGATCCCTTAAAATGCTCCTACTGAGGCGCCTTAATTCTGAGTGATAATCTGACTGAGTAAACAATCAGTCTCTTCTTTATAAACTGTTGACTTTAGATTTCGGAAACGCCGTTGTAATGAAGTCCAGGCCACCGTGTTTGTGCTCTGTTCAGCCGTTTTAGTCGTATCCAATTCCCAGACTCCATGCTGGTGCACCGAATAAGCAGGGTGTGTTAAAGGGGAGGGGGTCTCCGTCCCTTTCGGAATGAACTGGGGTGCGATTCGTTTCGAGTATGAATACAATACGGTACAAACTGAAGGTGGGACGTGATGTCACAAGATGCGACACTAAACAGTCAGTAGCAGGTAAGATGAGGCGAGATGGACTAACAAACACTAAAAAAAAAAAAAAAAAAAGCACAAACCAGCCGGCGCGGGTGCGTACACACACCCACACGACTGGCTGCGTGTCTGTAAGGGGCGGGACAATCCCAATTCTGCGGATTCCTCATAAGTGCTGCAGTTACTCCCTCTGCTGGCTGATCGTGGTGCTGCACAGAGACGGGGGATAGTGGAGATCAATGTGTGACTCTCCGTGCGCGATACATATCTCCAGGGGAAAAGAAGCAATCGGTACTGTACAGTAGAGGTGAAATACCATCAGGGAATCAGATATGACTAAATTGGGAGGACATTGCATGAATAGAAGTGATGAGCTGTAAGAAACGCTTTGACTGAATATACCTCATACGTCTTTTATTTATTTATTGTTTTTACATATTTTGGTTCGATTGGAGAATGCTGAGCAAACCAGGACTAAAATCTCAAACTGGATCATTTTCTCGTTTGGTCCGGACCAAGGGAACCAAACTCCAAGTATAAACTCGACTTGAGGGTTCCTACAGACGTTCAGAAGTGTGTAGTCACAAAACCGCTGATAAACGGAGCACAAACACGGTGGCCTGGACATTGTTACAACGGCGTTTCCGAAATCTAAAGCCGACAGGTTGAAAAGATAAGAATGTGTGAGCGTCCCTAAAATAATCTTAATTCAGCGACGGTGTCTAAAACCCCGCTCAGACGAGCACGTCCGGCTCCGCACCGCCACCGGCGTCCTAACATAAACGTTTACATTTCACCTGGAATAAGGACGGCGTGTTCCGGACACAGGGACGCGCTCTCCTAAACGGCATTAAGGAACCCGGAACACCGGAGCGGATCGACGTTTCTGAGAACGGATCAATAAAGCACCATTAAAGCTCTCTGAGACCCATTTGGGTTCGATGCTTCAACAACATGGTATAGCTGAGAGGCACACGGGGTGGTGCGATGGATCACAACCTCAGGGACTACAGTTCAGTTCAGTTCTGAGCTCTGCTTGGTCTCTGATTGGTCGGGAGATGGACCAGCTGTACTTATAGGATCAAAGTGAGCGATCGATTGCGGTGAAGCTGGTACACCGTTTGGCCAAAAGTATTCGGACGCCTGACCGTGAGCTTGTCGGATGTCTCATTTCAGCTGTTATTGAGAAGCTTCTCACCAGACTTTGAAGTGTGTCTGTGTATGGGAATTTGTGCCCATTCGGCACTGATTGATCAGTCTGTGTTCTGGTTCATCCTAGAGCTCCGTCATGTCCTTATAGTTTTATAACTGATTTATTACACCTGATAGTAACTGTTGTCCACGGCGTGTCTTATTACTTTCGTCTAGTACTTTCACCTAGACAGCAACCTAAATCATGCACTAAAGTCAACACAGTACCAGCTCGGTTGTGAGAATTCAAAAGAACGTCCAGTACTGACTGTAATAAATAGTACTTTTATTTTCCATCCCATCTCCCATGTTAACGGCGTTTACCTTGAGAATAACGCCTCCATTAATCAGTAGATTTAGCGCAGTTAGCTCTCGTTACCTGCCGCTTTGATGTCCGACGCCTCGCTCCACGAGGACCCTGACCACGATATGCAACAGGAACTCTCGCCCATGGAAACCGGGACGTTCAGTGTCCTGGCAGGGAGCTAAAATTGTTCAGGACAATCCTGGGAAAAACAGGAGAGGTGGCACCCGCACTCCCACGCCGTAACGACATGTTATTTTATTTATACGGGTTTATTTCACATCACGTCACCATGAGAAACTAAAGCTCGGCCGGAGAGCTCGGCACGGAAAGTCGGAGCGTGAATAACTCCCACGATCAGACCGAGTCTCTGCGCCGTGGGTAACGGGCACTGCCAGGACCCGAGAGACGAGAATTCCAGCCCGGTCTGGTCCTTTGGGATCTTTAATCCGTGCTGGATTTTCTTTAAGTTCACGTTCCTCCAGGACCGAGACCGAGACCGAGACCAGGACTGAGACCAGGACTGAGACCAGAATCAGGCGCATTAAAAAGCCATGAACAAACCTACAGCTAGGCCTCATTAGGACGTTAATTGGATGTGTAACGTTCTCAGATCTCCCCTCAGGTCACCTGACGAAGCTCAGCGAGTCCAAGCTAAGCTAATTCTCCCAGATTCCCTTCCGCAGCAGCTAATCCTAATAAACAGCTTATTACTGCGCTACACAAACTCAGCTAGCATATTGAATTCAGCATTAGGATCTTCAATCGAATCAGCCCTCAGTAAATGGGACAATTACTTCTCTGTACAGGGGGACGGGAATTCGATTACGGCGTGTACGTCTCCGTCCGGTCCCTCGGGACGCCGGATATTCACAAATAAATCAGACGTTTGTGACTTTACGTTCATCGAGTCACCAATTCAACAACGTTCATTTAACTGCACGTCTTTGCATTGTGGGAGGAAACCGGAGGGCCCGGAGGAAACCCACACAGACACGAGGAGAACATGCAAACTCCATACAGAAAGAACCCAGACCGCTCCACCTGAAAATCGAACCCAGGACCCTCTCGCTGTGAGGCGACAGTGCTACTCACACTATTTAATAATATTTTAACAAATTATAATATTTATAATAATAATAATAAATTAATAATAACAATAATAATAATACTAATGAATGCATAATAAAAATGATAATAATAATAATAATCATAATAATAATAATAATAATAATAATACCACCATGATTTGAAAATAATAAGGGAAATCAATCATGTGTACTAAATGTTATTAAACCCGACTCTCTAAACTCACTAAATCAGTGCTCTAATATAACTCTGCTCCTGTAGGATTGTGGGTAAATACTAAAACAGAACCTGGCACAGTCTGAGCCTCGGCCGTGTTGACAAAACACCAGTGTTGGTGAGGTAAGAACACTCAGAGGTCACGTCGTTCTGATCGTTCTGTACCTGCACGCCGCTGCGCTCCGACAACCACAAACAACCAGAGACTAAATCAGACTAAATCACCACCGAGTCCCAGACCGGGTGGATTTTACTCCTGAAGCTTGATGAGACGTGTTAAACTTCAGCCTGAGGTCCAGGATGACATTCCTCACTCTCACACTGACACGCCCACCCTGGTAGATTCACCTCAGTAATTGTTTACCATGTTAAGCCATGACTAGAACGTTTAGGGTCCGGAACTTTGGCCTCGCCTCTGGGTGGAGGACATTCCAGTCCAAAAACCAACCGGAGCGACTCCAGACGATCTTTGGTCCTGCTGAGGGCTGGAGCTCAAGCTGGGAATCGAGGTGACAGTGCTACCCACCGAACCAACTTATATAATGATATAACAAATAATAATACCAATAATAATATTATTAATAATAATAACTTAATAAAAGTACCAATAATAATAGTATAATAATAATAATTAAATACTAATACTACTAATATTAATAATAATAATATTATTGTTGATGTGGCAGGAATAACATCTAACATCCCTAACATCCAAACCCCCAAATGTTCAGTACACAGCTCCAGCCTTGCTGTGTCTGGATATCTGAAATGAGCTGAATTGGGACTCAACCCCCCAGTTTAATTAAGTATAAGAAGTACAGAGTATTTATTTATTTACAGAAGACTCAGCAGATCTGCTCCTCCGTGTCTTCAAGCTCAGACTGGAATGAAAACGAGCTGCTGATTCACGGCGAGGAGATAAAAGCTCCAGAACTTCACTCAATATTAATTATTCATCAGGCTGGAGCAGAATTAGCAGCTGAATCGGTCCTGTGATGAGAGGACGGGGGTACCGGGCTGGTAAAGTGGGTGAGAGTGAAGGTACGGGGAGTTTATGGTCCATTACCGGCTTCAGAAACAGGACGTAATTTCCCCAAAACGGGTTTCACTGACAGTAAGAGTAAAATGGTGGAGCATCGTTTATTAAAAGCTTATATAGAATGATTGAAGGCGTTCTGGTGGTACGGCGGTATATTACGCTAGCTCACTACTACTTGGCGCCCTGTCCATCTCTTTCTGCCCTGTGCCCGGGAACCCCGGTGGTTCCAGTTTCCCCGGAATCACTGGGAGCGATGGGACCAAACATCAGATCATCAGGGAGCTCCGCCTTCCTTCCCAAGCCGATCGTGTCTGCAGGTAGATGCCTGAGCGGTCGATAGCACTGCTACCGATGTTCCACCCAACACAAAGTTGGACAAATGGGACGCATTTTATCCTTTTACTCCCAGTTTAGTCGTAGCCAGTTCCTCTTCCTCTGCTGGAGACCCTGATGGCGTACGGAGGGTATATTCTCCTGACACGCTCTCCCTCCGATGTGTGCGCACTCTGACCCCTTTTTATTCGCCTGTATGTGAGGTCGGTCTCACACATGGAGAGTCACGCGCTGATCTCCACGTCCCTCCAATTCTGTACAGACGCCTCGGCCTACTAACCAGGGTCCCTACACAGCCTCGAAGACCGCTCCCTGTTTTTAGTTTTTTTAGTCCCATCTTTTCCCACCCGGCTGTAATGTAGATCGTGGCCGGTAGGGGGCGCCCAGCCGACCTGTAGCACAGCTGAGATCATTACAGGATGAACCTCAAGCCCGCCGAGACATTGCCAAGTCTCACAAATCAAAGTAATGAAGAACTAAAAGGTAAATTAGTTATTTATTAGCTTTTAACCGCCGTCCACGATTATCTCTTCAGACGTGATTCATTCTCCATCTCTGGTTCTTAATGGGGACAGTGGGAGGACTGGAGAAGTGTGTAAAACCAGTACCAGGAGATAAACATGATCTACAGCGAGAGAATAATTACTGTAGTTTAATTAACGACTGATGAAGCAGCTCTGACGCCAGAAAAGCTTCTCCTGTTCAGCTGAATCAGAAAATCTAAACAATTATTTACGTCTGACGGAGCCTCGTTATTCCTGAGAGCTTCTAACTGCCTGATACACACACACACACACACACACACACACACACTCAAAAGAAGCTTTATTGGCATGACAAATAAGGATATTCATATTGCCAAAGCTCACATACACATATACACTTTTATACATGAACACACACTTATGCACATACACACAAACACACACACACACACACACACACACAATCATGCAACTACACAAAATCACACATACACACACACTCACATAAACATAGACACACACACAATCATTTACACACACACAAACATACACACAAACACTCACACACACTCATTCGTGGACATGGACACTCTCACACTCCCACACATTCACACACACTCCCACAAACACACACACTCACTCACACATACTCCCACAAACACACACACTCATGCACACACTTCCACTTTTTTTATACATGAACACACACTCATGCACACACACACACACACACACACACACTTACACTTACACACTTTTATACATGAACACACACTCATGCACACACACACTTCCACTTTTTTTATACATGAACACACACTCATGCACACACACAAACACACACACACACACTTACACACTTTTATACATGAACACACACTTATGCACACACACACACTTCCACTTTTTTTATACATGAACACACACTCATGCACACACACACACACACACACACTTACACTTACACACTTTTATACATGAACACACACTCATGCACACACACACTTCCACTTTTTTTATACATGAACACACACTCATGCACACACACAAACACACACACACACACTTACACACTTTTATACATGAACACACACTTATGCACACACACACACTTCCACTTTTTTTATACATGAACACACACTCATGCACACACACAAACACACACACACACTTACACTTACACACTTTTATACATGAACACACACTCATGCACACACACACACTTACACACTTTTATATATGAACACACACTTATGCACAAACACACACACCCATTCACACACACATACACACAAACATACTCACGCACATACATACATACACACACTTATACATGGACACAAACACACATTCACACAACCCCATGCACACTCTCTTACATACACACACACACACACACACTTACAGGGGTTGGACAAAATAACTGAAACACCTGGTTTTAGACCACAATAATTTATTAGTATGGTGTAGGGCCTCCTTTTGCGGCCAATACAGCGTCAATTGGTCTTGGAAATGACATATACAAGTCCTGCACAGTGGTCAGAGGGATTTTAAGCCATTCTTCTTGCAGGATAGTGGCCAGGTCACTGCGTGATGTTGGTGGAGGAAAACGTTTCCTGACTCGCTTCTCCAAAACAGTGGCTCAATAATATTTAGATCTGGTGACTGTGCAGGCCATGGGAGATGTTCAACTTCACTTTCATGTTCATCAAACCAATCTTTCACCAGTCTTGCTGTGTGTATTGGTGCATTGTCATCCTGATACACGGCAACGCCATTGGATGCACATGGTCCTCCAGAATGGTTCGGTAGTCCTTGGCAGTGACGCGCCCATCTAGCACAAGTATTGGGCCAAGGGAATGCCATGATATGGCAGCCCAAACCATCACTGATCCACCCCCATGCTTCACTCTGGGCATGCAACAGTCTGGGTGGTACGCCTTTTTTGGGGCTTCTCCACACCGTAACTCTCCCGGATGTGGGGAAAACAGTAAAGGTGGACTCATCAGAGAACAATACATGTTTCACATTGTCCACAGCCCAAGATTTGCGCTCCTTGCACCATTGAAACCGACGTTTGGCATTGGCACGAGTGACCAAAGGTTTGGCTATAGCAGCCCGGCCGTGTATATCGACCCTGTGGAGCTCCCGACGGACAGTTCTGGTGGAAACAGGAGAGTCGAGGTGCACATTTAATTCTGCCGTGATTTGGGCAGCCGTGGTTTTATGTTTTTTGGATACAATCCGGGTTAGCACCCGAACATCCCTTTCAGACAGCTTCCTCTTGCGTCCACAGTTAATCCTGTTGGATGTGGTTTGTCCTTCTTGGTGGTATGCTGACATTACCCTGGATACCGTGGCTCTTGATACATCACAAAGACTTGCTGTCTTGGTCACAGATGCGCCAGCAAGACGTGCACCAACAATTTGTCCTCTTTTGAACTCTGGTATGTCACCCATAATGTTGTGTGCATTGCAATATTTTGAGCAAAACTGTGCTCTTACCCTGCTAATTGAACCTTCACACTTTGCTCTTACTGGTGCAATGTGCAATTAATGAAGATTGGCCACCAGACTGGTCCAATTTAGCCATGAAACCTACCACACTAAAATGACAGGTGTTTCAGTTATTTTGTCCAACCCCTGTATATATGGACGTGGACACTCACACACACACATATTCATAAGATTGCTGGTTCAAACCCCACCGTCGCCACGCTACCACTGTGGGCCCCTGAGAAAGGCCCTGAAGCCTTAACTGCTTGCATGTATTCAGTATAAAGTATAAAGACGTTGAGTTTACCGTGCCGTGACCTCCTCTCTGATTCACCTGGACTGGAACTACTGGAACTACACTATTATTTTAGTTTTATTATAATCATTTTGAATGAATATGATATGAGTCAGCAGAACCCACCCTGTTCCCTCTATTTGTGATTCAACTGTAGTCAGTTTGATTCTTTGTTCTGTAATGTTATTATATTCGGTGGTACATTGCGCTAGCCCACTATCGCTGAGACCAAGGGTCAGACAGCTGGACACGATGGGTTGGTGTCCTGTACTGGGGGTGTAACTGCATCACGTCTGTGATTACGGGGAAGCCGGAGCAGAATATAACGCAGAATAATTTTGGTGCAGCTGTAATCCACCACAGTGCTGCATCGGGCAGGCGGCTTAGCAACACGATGCTTCTATTAACTAAACTTCAGCTCAGAGAAATCCCACCGATCGATCCTCTTCCACTAAAGAGCTGCTCGTAATGAGTGACTACAGAACAACAATGACTGTGCAGCTCTGTGTGTGTGTGTGTGTGTGTGGGGGGGGGGGGGGGTACGTATTTAATCCTCCAGGAGTTCAGGATGTTTGTAGGGTAGCAGGTTCCCAAGCTCATTCTCCCAGACCTGTCCCAACCTGAAGGCTGACGAGGACGAAGCATTCCTGACATTCCTTCAGGTCGGGAAGGTTCGGGGGGGTGGCAGGAGCCAATGAGCGGCCCGAAAGCAGAAAGACAATTCTAAGAACCTGCAGACCCCCCACAGTGAGCCGGTATGAAGAGGTGGGAATGAAAGGCTGTGTGTTATTAAAGGAGGAACATCAGACCCCAAAAAGAAGGAACATCAGATCCCATAGAGGAGGGCATCACACCCTAAAAGGAGAGCGAGCATCAGACCTGAAAAAGGAGGGACATAAACCCCATAGGAGGATATGGAGGATAACAGTTCCTAAAAAGAAGAACATCAGACCCCTTAAAGGAGAAGATCAGACCCCATAAAGAAGAAGATCAGACCCCATAAAGGAGAAGATCAAACCCCATAAAGAAGAACATCAGACCCCATAAAGAAGAAGATCAGACCTTATGAAGGAGAAGATCAGACCCCAAAAAGGAGGGATATAAGACACCCGGTTCATTTCCACCCTTCACTTTTACCCTAAACCCAGATGTATGAACACTGACGAAATGAACCTGAAGCTTTGATGGCTCACTCACCCACGACTGCAATCAGGACTCGCTTGTACAAGCTAATAAAATCAACGGACTCGATTTAAAGGCCGCGAGTGGATCTGAGATGTTTTACGATCCACGTCGAACACTACACGGGGCGCGGACTACACTGTTTATCAGCTAACATTTGAACCGCAGTGTGTAAGGTGGATTTATTAGCATGTAAAGGATTTACGAGGCCCGGTCCATGGGAAACCTGTTAAAACGTAGTCGGCCAGCTCGACCTTTCCTCTGGATATTGCTTGGACTGGCTTTGTTCAGAATAAATAGCATTTGTTTTGCTAGAGAGCTTCAGAATCGTTGTAGCCACCACAGCACCCCCTGTCTTGCTGAATATTAATTCAAACCTTTTGATCTTTTCAGAGCAGGAAGGGTCTGGGTTCAATTCCTGAAATTCTTTCTTTCTTTCTTGCTTGGGTTTCCTCCGGACGCTCCGGTTGTGCAGTCAGGCCAACTAGAGCTACTAGAAACTGCGCTGAGTGTGAGTGTGTATGTGAATGAGTTTAAAACAGACAATGAATGAATGAGTTCACACCAACACTGCTGGTATTTGGTGCCAAACGTAATGCCTGATATCGGCAGCATGTAGATTATGTTGAAAGCGCCGCTGGAAGCTAATCACTGCGTTGAGTAAACGCCGCCGTCCTTTGAGGTGCACTCAGAAGCTGGATAATGATAGCTTCACCTCACTCGGGTAGGAAATCCCAAATAAGGACAGAGTACAGAGAGATAAGGGGTGTGAGGAAACGGCTCGTTCGACCCTCGACAAAAACAAGGAGGATTAGAGCGCTAAAAAAAGCTCCCATGATTCTTCTGACTTAGCGGCTAAGCCTCAGCGGGTCTGTCTGGAGTGCAGCGATGAGCAAAATCCATTTTCATACGTGATGGCTCACGGTTCGTCTACATGAGCTCTTCACTAGTGGTGCGTGGCTAAAATAAAAAACCACATCCTTTTTTATTCAGCGTGCATCACGCTAAACCACTTGCGACATGTCAGGACAAGAACACGTCTACGAGCGCGACAGCTCAACCACAAAAAAGCACCGTGGCCCCCCACAGAGTTAAAGAAGCTGGCTTTTGTACCTTTCTCTACAAAGTCTGGATGACTCTTGTCCTGACGCATGTTGAATAGTGGACTCATCTGACCCACAGTCTTTCGGTCAATCTGGGATGAGCTCAGGCCCAGAGAATGTGGCAGCATTTCTAAATAGAATTGATGTACTGCTTTCACTTTGTGTATTAATTTTAAAGTTCCAGGTTGCTTTCTTGCGGCGGACTGTGTCAAGTGACACCGGTATTCTGAAGTACCCTCAAGTCCACGTGGCTTCATTTAATACAGCAGCATGATGCATTCTGATCCAACACCTTCTGAAAGCAGTTCAACAGTGGTTTACAGCTTTGCCCTACTCAGACTGAGATTTCCCCGGACTGACTGAACCCTTTAACAATATTATGCACGGTAGGCGGTAAAACACTGTTCTTTTTGAACTGACAAAAACTGGCACAAAGAGGTGGTTTGCGACCCATCTTTACCTGTCAGGTACCAAATTTTCAGAGTATGTGGTTTGTAGTTTAAACAGCTGGTATTTCACACCAAACTACAAAACTTAAAATACAAAAGTACTGATGCTTGACAATACCCAGATAAATATGTAATAAAGTTAAATATATAAGAGGAAGGAAAAATATACTATTTGTAAATTATAATAATAATAATAATAATAATAATAATAATAATAATAATTGTGGTTAAGCGAGCCTACGTTTAAAGAATGAGGGTTTTAATATGCCTGAAGGTTTTACGTTAAATCCTGACATTTGGACCAAAATAGATGAGGTAAATTGAGATGATCGTTTTTAGGTGTTTTAATGAATAAATATTAGGATGTGCACTTTTAGGTGCACTCTAAGTGCCGGTCACAAGCCTGGAAACAATAAGTAGGCTCACAACATGAAGGGCATTCAATGTAAAGACTGTGCCTGAATACCAGGGGCAGCTGAAAGATTAAAAAAGTATTTAATTAAAAGTAAAATAAATAAAATAGAGAAGATTTGTGTTTGTATGTGTTAGTGCTACAGAGATAACCTGGTGAACCCGGCCATCATTATCAGTCACGGAGCTGCACTAGTGAACAATAGGTGACCAGGTTCAGGTAACATGAGCGAGTCCTCACTGACCAATCCAAATCAAAACACACTGTACCGTCCAGCAGGTGCTGACCATAATAAAAGTCCTTACACTGTAAATTTAGCTATATATACACGTGTTTAAACACAGTTTGTCCCTAATTTGCAGTTTTACGCGACTTATGCGTATTTTCCGCGCTGCGTGTCGAGCCCCCGGTTCACCCCCCTGCAGGACTGTAGTTCAGGCAGAAGAAAGCTAAAGAACCGCGGTACTCACAGGTACTTTCTGCTCTTCTCCGTCTGTAGGTGCTGTGCCACGGAGAAGCCGAAAAAGCTCCCCCTGGTTCTGCCCTCCTTTATAACCGGGAAGCGCACGTCCACGTTAAATCCACAGCAGGAGCGCACCGCGTAAACGAGGCACAAAACACGTAGCCAGGAGCGCAGCGGTGCGTGAGGAGCCATGTTCCACTCTCTCAAAATATCACCCCACGGTGTCACCCCTGTATCACCCCTGTGTGTGTCTGCTACGCACCGGCGGCTCCCATACACCATACAACAGCGCTTTCACTCCGGCTCTAGGTGTTCTCTCTCCACCCCTCTGCCCCCCCTCCCACTCCACACACACACACACACACACACACACACACACACACACTCACATTTACAAGGGCAGGTGCTCGACTCGAAAAAAAAATGAAGTTCACGCACTTAAATTTATTTACGCACCATTATATTATATTAGTGCGTATTTAACCCGATCGACTCCTGATTCGACTCGGAATCAAACTCTGCGCTCTACGCTCCTAAAACTAAGGAGTCGACTCTTTTTAGAATCGACTCGTTATGAGTCATTTTGAAAAGCACGCCGTGGCGCATTTATAATTTTAATAAATGCTGTAACTGCTCATGTGATGTGAGTAAATGATTAGAAAACACATAAAATAAAGCAAATTAGTCATTCAATACGTTTGTTGTGTTTTTATTACTAAAAGTATCACAAAATGTACATAATCAGGCATATAAAGTGACGTTTTAAATTGTAAATAAAGGTTAATTAATTAAATATATTAATTTAACGATGCACAAACATCTATATGTTTCTATTCTGCTTTATTATATTTAGCTGTGTGTTATGGCCTTCATTTCTCAGTTCTGATCATGACTGATTCATTACACAACTGATTCTTATACAGCCTTTATATTAGCTGAGCAACAAGTGGCTGAAACTGTGAACAAAAACCAAAATCACAGGCCACATTTATTAAATAATTTATAGAAATAACATGGTTTAGGATAAAAGTGCAGGCTGCACCTCCACGGCTTTGTAAATTGGTCACAGGTAGCAGGTAAATAAAAAATACCTTTCTTAGGATCAAACACCGAGTTTTGGAAGCTTTGTGTGGATCTCACAAAGTCGACAATAGATTTATAAAGCAGGTGTATCACTTACAGCCATTTAAGTCCCGTCCCAAAACTTTTGTACACATTGTGTGTATTATATGGACAGGTAAAAGCAGAAGCATGCGCTTCTTCTTTTGTTGTTTGAACAGCAACTTCGAATGAACAGCAGACCTGCATGTTTTGGATCTTGGATCACATCCGACCTTCCATATCAAGGTCTCTCAGCGTGAGGTGAGGGTTTGGGGTTTTCTTTACAACCCTGGAATAGAGACCACTGTTCCATGAGACCACTGTTCCATGTATTATGGTCTCTCAGCACGAGTTGAGGGTTTGGGGTTTTATTTCCAGCCCTGGAATAGAGACTGTTCCATGAGACCACTGTTCCATGTGCTCTGCACCTGAAGCAAAACCTTTGTAAAAAGAGAATCTTTTAGGTGGGTGCAGGGGGGCAGGGACTCTCAGCGTTCCTTTATTTTTTACACGTCTGCACACGCCTGCACACACACACACACACACACACACTGAGAAATGCTAATATACCGCCCCTTGGGCACTTAGGTATATTTGGAGTGACTCCTTTACCGCAGAAGGTAAAAAAGGTTCACACACACACACATAGACACACACATACACACATATAGACACACACACACACATATATATATATAAATACACACACACACACACACACACATACACAAATACACACACACACATACAGTGTATCACAAAAGTGAGTACACCCCTCACATTTCTGCAGATATTTCAGTATATCTTTTCATGGGACAACACTGACAAAATGACACTTTGACACAATGAAAAGTAGTCTGTGTGCAGCTTATATAACAGTGTAAATTTATTCTTCCCTCAAAATAACTCAATATACAGCCATTAATGTCTAAACCACCGGCAACAAAAGTGAGTACACCCCTTAGTGAAAGTTCCTGAAGTGTCAATATTTTGTGTGGCCACCATTATTTCCCAGAACTGCCTTAACTCTTCTGGGCATGGAGTTTACCCGAGCTTCACAGGTTGCCACTGGAATGCTTTTCCACTCCTCCATGACGACATCACGGAGCTGGCGGATATTCGAGACTTTGCGCTCCTCCACCTTCCGCTTGAGGATGCCCCAAAGATGTTCTATTGGGTTTAGGTCTGGAGACATGCTTGGCCAGTCCATCACCTTTACCCTCAGCCTCTTCAATAAAGCAGTGGTCGTCTTAGAGGTGTGTTTGGGGTCATTATCATGCTGGAACACTGCCCTGCGACCCAGTTTCTGGAGGAAGGGGATCATGCTCTGCTTCAGTATTTCACAGTACATATTGGAGTTCATGCGTCCCTCAATGAAATGTAACTCCCCAACACCTGCTGCACTCATGCAGCCCCAGACCATGGCATTCCCACCACCATGCTTGACTGTAGGCATGACACACTTATCTTTGTACTCCTCACCTGATTGCCGCCACACATGCTTGAGAACATCTGAACCAAACAAATTAATCTTGGTCTCATCAGACCATAGGACATGGTTCCAGTAATCCATGTCCTTTGTTGACATGTCTTCAGCAAACTGTTTGCGGGCTTTCTTGTGTAGAGACTTCAGAAGAGGCTTCCTTCTGGGGTGACAGCCATGCAGACCAATTTGATGTAGTGTGCGGCGTATGGTCTGAGCACTGACAGGCTGACCCCCCACCTTTTCAATCTCTGCAGCAATGCTGACAGCACTCCTGCGCCTATCTTTCAAAGACAGCAGTTGAATGTGACGCTGAGCACGTGCACTCAGCTTCTTTGGACGACCAACGCGAGGTCTGTTCTGAGTGGACCCTGCTCTTTTAAAACGCTGGATGATCTTGGCCACTGTGCTGCAGCTCAGTTTCAGGGTGTTGGCAATCTTCTTGTAGCCTTGGCCATCTTCATGTAGCGCAACAATTCGTCTTTTAAGATCCTCAGAGAGTTCTTTGCCATGAGGTGCCATGTGGGAACTTTCAGTGACCAGTATGAGAGAGTGTGAGAGCTGTACTACTAAATTGAACACACCTGCTCCCTATGCACACCTGAGACCTAGTAACACTAACAAATCACATAACATTTTGGAGGGAAAATGACAAGCAGTGCTCAGTTTGGACATTTAGGGGTGTAGTCTCTTAGTGGTGTACTGACTTTTGTTGCTGGTGGTTTAGACATTAATGGCTGTATATTGAGTTATTTTGAGGGAAGAATAAATTTACACTGTTATATAAGCTGCACACAGACTACTTTTCATTGTGTCAAAGTGTCATTTTGTCAGTGTTGTCCCATGAAAAGATATACTTAAATATCTGCAGAAATGTGAGGGGTGTACTCACTTTTGTGATACACTGTATATATTTACACACACACACACACACACAGAAGTATACACAAATACACACACTTACACAAACACACACACCACGGTAAAATCTTTAGTACTAAGTAAACCTACACAGATGAATAAATGCTGAACACTTTGTAGTTTCTGATTTAATAATAAACGTTTATTTACGTCGTCGTCAGAAGATCCGTTTCCGGTTCTCCCGGTCTCAGTCATCAGCTGATAAGAGTTCCTCCTTAAACCGAGAGCATCAAACACCGACCTTGGGTCAGTAAGTCGTGTTATTAAAGCATTAATCTGCTTACGGAGAAGAAAGGGAGAGGAGGGAAGTGCTGACAGGGACGCATTTTTACTTTTTCTCATAATAATGGGTGCAGTGTGTGTTCGGGGCGGGAAGCAGCGGCTGATTCAGTTCCATCAGGATCAAACTTCAACATCAAGCCACCAATTGGTCACTAATAAACCTGACCAGGCCTGACCGACGGTGCCAAGCAAAAAGAGGAGAACGTTTCAAAGTACAAGTACCGTGTTACTGTCCGTTACTGAATCGCTGATCACTCTGCGCCCGTGTTCACACTGGAAGCGTCATCATCGCCTTTAGGTGTTTGGTTGCCACGGTTTAACTAAATCTGACCACAAATCAGACGTGTTCCTGCTAAAAATCCTAATAAAAACCCTGAACTGAATCTCATCCCTGTGTAGTCCATCACTGACTGTACAGTCACATGACATGAAAACTGTTTTGTCTAGGAACGCTTGTTGGTGCCGTTCTGCTCAACGTTTGAATCCTATCGGTCATCGCCACATCACAGCGCTACCCACCGTGCCAACCACTGGACAACCAATCAGAGTAAATTATCTGATAATAGAACATGTATGTAGGGCGGCACGGTGGCTCGGTGGGTAGCACTGTCACCTCACAGCAAGAAGGTACTGGGTTTGAATCCCAGTTGGAGCTGTCCGGGTCCTTTCTGTGTAGAGTTTGCATGTTCTCCCTGTGACTGTGTGGGTTTCCCACGGGTGCTCCTGTTTTTCCCACAGTCCAAAGACATGCAGTCAAGTTAACTGGAGATACAAAAGTCCCCCTAGGTGTGTGTGTGTGTACCCAGTGACGAACTATCAACCTGTCTGGGGTGTGTCCTGCCTTTCGCCCAGTGAATCAAACCCACCACGACCCTGACCAGGATGAAGTGGTGGTAAAACACACAATGAATGAACATCTTGGATTAAAATAAAACATCAGAATAATAAAATATTAATAAAATAAACTAAATAAAGAAGCAGCGCCGTTCGGGTGCGACCCAGATCCCAATCCTTGTACGGTTCTGGTGCCACGTCCCTCTGCCCTCGCCCTCTCCTGCCCCTGTGCCAGCTCAGTGTGTAACCTCTGCCCACGCTGGACGAACAGAGGCGACCCCACATCCTGTCCCTCTATCTCACATCTTACATCTCTAAATCCTTTGCCCCCTGCTCTTTATTGGAAAGGGGACGTTCTTACCCCCCCACGTTTCCTCCAACATAATGGCTGTGAACATATCAGATGGCATGAGTGCATTCCACAGTTTTACACAAGCCCGACTGTCCGCCGTCGGAAAGAAGCGCAGCGTGGAGCTATTTTTATTATGAACTTTAGATGATGAGTTTTATTTAGTCCGCTTGTGTTCAGTAGATGTGGACTACGTGGGCACAAATTCCCACAGACAGTTACACAAGTGAGCATGGACCAGCAGCTATTTCTAATATGAACTTTAATATAAATAAGACAGGGCTTTACAATATTCAAGTGGAATTTTAATGATGCTTTTTATTTATTATCCTATTTGTATGCAGTGGTACATGTGCACTATATAGCCAAAAATATTTGGACACCTGACAGTGAGCTTGTTGGTTGTAAAATAGCGACCCCTATCTGTGTGATGTTTTCATTAAGAACAACAGTCGCTCTTCTGTTATTGAGAAGCTTCTCATGAGACTTTGGAGTGTGTCTGTGTATGGGGATTTGTCCCCATTCTGTCCCAGTATGACAGCATTTGTAAGGCTGGGCTCTGACTGATCAGTCGGCATTCCGGTTCATCCCAGAGCTGCTGAGTATGACTGACGTCAGGCACCTTAATCTAAACACTTTGTTAGAATTTAAGATCTGCGCTGCTGGAGCTCGGATTTAAATGATGCCTCAGAATAATGAAATATTATTAAAATAAAGTAACTAATGACGCAGCGCCGCTCGTGTACGCTCATCAGAACGCTCATCAGGCGTACGTCTAAACATATTCCGATATAACCAGCCAGTAATACACGCTACACACGTCTGATTGAGATAATTAGCCTGACGATAGAAACGTCGTTCTGCACCAGCACGGTTCGTTAAGCTATCTCACTATGCCGGCGTGGGCTCGTCCGTGCCAGGCATGCTAACATCACAATGCGAGCTAACCTAACAGCGCATGTATAACAAAGAGCTCGGCGTGATGAATGTGGACTTCAGAGCCGCGGTAAACCGACACCGGTCCTCCTGCGCCAGGGAACAAAAGCACCCGAGACCCTCGGCCCGACCGCGGTTTACTGCTGAGATGGGATCTTTAGCTGGGAGCTAGCTCCGCTTCACTTTGGGATGGTTGCTATATCATTCTGACTGCCTTAACAATACTGACTGTTATTAATTACGGCTTCACGCGACTCGTGTTCCGCTGAAATGCGCTTAAATGACATAAAGTAATTATTTCTAAGAGGTGAGCTTTACTACGTCCTTAAAATACTCAAAAGGCGTCTTCACTGCTCCCTCGGGGAGTCGTTCTAGCCGTGGACCAGGTGCCTGTCCCTAAAATAAAAGCTGATCCCAGTGGTTCGGTTGCAGAATCGTGTCCTCCTGCCTTCTCAAATTTGGCTTGCAGAGGGGGCATGGAGGCACAGATGCGCAACTGATTGACGTGTCGGTTCCTTCTAACTTACAGTCACCTTCAAAGGCTCATCGAGCATCAGTTCGCTCCAGGTGGGGGTGTTTAAATTTATCACGGCTTCTATCTCAGACTTGCCAGCTCATTTGTTTGGCAACTTGCATTTATCCGGTCTGGTTTTCTGGTGGCATAGGATGCCAGGATAGCTGGCAGAGGTCGCACCACTTTCAGGCTTTGTAATGGAACCACCCTGGATGATCCGATTGCCCCAGAGGCGGCGTGACATTACGTTTTCCGGAGCAGACCCCACTTATGGACCCACACTGGGTGCAAACTGTTGACGGCATGGGGTGTCTCCCAATCTTTCCTCTTTTTCTGAGCAGCCTGCCATATAGCAACGGCCAGTTCTCAGTTCTGCACCGTCCCTGTTCTGTCCACGTTCTCCATTGTGGGCTGCGGATGTTTGGTGTGCGGATTGTTTCCATTATTCTGTCCACTCTTTTTTGTTTGTGGCTTTCTGGTCACATCATTGTTCGACTTCGGTCAGTTGGGTTTATTTTCTGTTCTGGCGATTCGGTAGCGAGATGCGACCCCACCCTGTTATGGTTAAGCCTATATTATGGACAGTCAGGCTTCATTATCGTCCAGTTTGGTTTTGAAAGATCTAGCGAGGAGCTGAACATCACCCAGTTCCCGCTACATGCTCGTGTTGTTGTCGTTGTTGTTCTCAGTTTGTCACGGCGCTTGATGGCGGTTTTGACAGTAACGGTGATCGTACAGCCACCTCGATCGTACAGGCTTGAACCACCAACCTTCTGATCAGAAGTCCAGTTCTTTAACCACCGAGCTTCAGTGTCATCATCCTGCTTTGAACGCCAAACCCACCTTGATCATTCGTTGCCAAAAAACAACTGGATAATATCCATAACTGGATAATATTGGACAGGTCGCCCTTGGGAGGTGCACTTGCTCTCAGTGCAGGTCACAAGCCCGAGTAGAAACACTAGGGCTGCGTCAGGAAGACCATCCGGGGTAAAAACGGTGCCGAATCCGGTATGAACACCAGATCCAGATCCACATTTCTCCCCTAATCTCTTGATTCAGACACTTGAGCTCATCTGGGCTGATGTTTGTTTTAACCCGAGCCAACGTAAGCAGAGGCGACCCGCGGCGTGGCTTCCTTAGCAACCCGAGGGCATCCAGTTTCCACGGTGATGGAGGGAGAAGGTTTCAAAAATAGAGCCCGGAAACACGGAGTCTGTGTGAGAACCTGGTGACCCGCCCTGCTCCCCTATACCTCCCTCCCTCGTCATTCAGTCAGATTATCACTCAGTAGGAGCATTTTAAGGGATCTGAACATTTAGAATTTAGACATGCCCTCTTCTCAGGGGTGTAGAGTGGGCTAGCTTTTCAGACGGGTCATTCTGCCTTCAGTCCGTCCTGATCCAGGTTCGATCGGTACGACGAGCTTGAGCTCCTGTAAGCTCTGATGAGAACACGGATGGAATTAAAGTGCCTCAGCGCTCAGGAATTCGGCTACGCCGGGCCCTAACGAACACTTGGCAGCTGGTATCAGGACCACTGTTGAGCGAGGCACCACGGCCTGAACACAAAGACAGGAGTGAATTTAAAAAAAGAAAAGAAGCGGACCTAAATCCTGCCTTTGAGGAACTCCCGGCCCAGCTGTGTCAAGTGCACTTCAGAACGAGTGGCTTTCTTTCCCCAAATGAATGAATTCCTGAGCGCCGGGGCCCGGTTGCCTGGAGAGCCCGTCCCGTTTGTTTCCTCTGTTAGCAGCTGGAACGCCGCCGGGCTGGTAGTCCCGCGTTCCCGGTCGGAATGAGACCGGAGAACAGAACAAACATCACAAGCTCTTGGTAGGAGAACCAGAAGACCGAGGATCGAGTGCTTGAACCCTGTAATAAAGACGTCAGGTGGTTTTGGGATGGGGTGGCGGTGGGTACAGGGGTGCAGGGGGGTGGTGGTGTTGCGCTGGCTCGGTTTGAATCCACTTAATCCCCTCAGAGGGACGAGCGGCTGTGAACTGATTCACATGTTCTCTAGTTGACCTGGTCAAGATCACATAACAGAGAATAGGAGATCTTGGACCTGGTCTCTTTCAGGATGAACGTGTATTATAAATATTATACATTTTATTAAGTTTATTCATTGTGGTGTTTGAGCTTTTAGTGTCGCAGGACAGAACTCTGGAACTCTCTCACAACTGCTAGTATCTTTGGACGTAACCTTTTTCACGATGCTATCCTTGATAGGTCATTTTATATGTATATACATGTATAGTGTTATTATTTTATTATTATTATTGTTTTGAGCTGTTTAATGGTTTGTTATTTATGGCACTGATTAATTACAGTGATGTGTTATGTTCTGTGGTTGTACAATTGTTGAGTATCCTGAAAGGTCTATAAATATTATTATTATTATTATATTATTATTATTTTTATATTATTATTATATTGTTATTATTATTGTTTTATTATTATTATTGTCATTATTATTATATCATTATTATTGTTGTTATTATTATTGTTATATGATTATTATTATTATTGTTATATTATTGTTATTACTTATTTATTTGTTTATTTATAAATTAAATAACACTTTTAGTACAGCCCATAAGCCACATTTATTTATTTATATATTTATTTATTTATTTATTAATACAGCCCATAAGCCACGTTTATTTATTCATTCATTTATTTATTTATTTATTTATTTATTTATTTATTAATACAGCCCATAAGCCACGTTTATTTATTTATTCATTCATTCATTCATTCATTTATTATGAATTATACAGCCAATAAGCCACATTTATTTATAAAGCCTTACTAATGCGCCGGTGTGAGCTGGACGTGTCTCCTGCTGCTTTAGAGGAAATTTAATTGTGTTTATAGGGAACCTGAAAACACGAGTGGGAGGCGACAGTTCTGAACTTAAATTAAATTCCTGATGACCTCCTTACATCCTCCTTCTATAAGTGTGTGTGTGTGTGTGTGTTTGCTGACACAGAACAACTGCTCACACGCTACTGAGTCTCAAACCCGTGATCCTGTGACCTCTGTAAGACGTATCCAGTCACACCCGTCCTTCAGATCAGCACTGGTGGTACAATAGGTTCTGTGTGGCATGTCAGATGTAAAAAAGACAGCTGGGTGATGAAGTTAGCTTTGTATAAATCTGTCATTGCTTGCAACATCAACTACCGAGTTCCAGACTGTGTATAAAGAACAGCTTGGACTCCGGAGCAGATGAAGCTGGAGCTGCAGTAACTGAAGTTTCCCTCCCTGCAGACTAACAGCCGATCGTGAGTCTGTGTGTAGCCGCCCGGCTGGCTGATAGCTCGAGATCTCGGCACCGGGGGGGCACCGAGCGCCGTCCTACGATTTTGTCCCCTGAATTGGTCTGTCAGTAGTCGGACTAATTCTCCTCTAACTTCAGGCTCACAGAAGAACCCAAAACATTTTAACTTTAGCGATAAAACCCCGATAAATTCAGCTGTTCAGATCAAAGCCGGGACAGACAGCTCACAAATAAAGCCCACCAGTCCCCGAACCGTGACCGAAGTATTTAAACCAGGTTAGAACATGGTTCAAGTCCTCCACGTTCTCACAGAGGTCCTCTTCAGGCTGGGAATAAAAGGGGATGAATAATGAAGCGTTCATGCTCAGCCGCTCCTCGTCCTTCAGCTGCTGTTTTTGGAGAGATAACACCACATTCCAGAGCTGCCAGTAACATCGTTCAGACCCAGTTTGTAGCTGCGTTTTCTCCCTTTTTCTCCCAGTTTAGTCGTATCCAGTTCCTCTTCCTCTGCTGGAGACCATGACGGCGTACGGAGGGTATATTCTCCTGACACGCCCTCCCTCCGATGCGACCCTTTCTTATTCGCCCGTACTTCGGCAGATTGGCGCATGATGTACAGGCGCCTCGGGCTACTAACCAGGGTCCCTACACGGCCCACTTTTTAGTTTTTAGTCCCGTCTTTTCGCACCCAGCAGACTAGTGGCCGATTTTGTCTGCTGCACTGTCTGCACTGCCAATCGTGCCCGCTAGGGGGTGCCCAGCCGACCGATAGCAGAGCTAAGATTCAAACTGATCGTTCTATGTTTTAGTTTTCTGGGTGTTTCTTTTGGCTATTCCTGCATTTAGGGGTTGCCACAGGGGCACTTGGCACAGTTTTTACAGTGGATGCCCTTCCTGACATAAAAATCTATATCTATCCGGGCTTGGGACCTGGACTAAGAGTGCACTGACAAGTCAAGCGCACCTCCCAATGGCTCGGCTTTTTTGACCACCCGCTCTGTGCAGATGCCCCACCAGCGGGTCGTGGCAAGTCCAGTTCCATGGGTGGTTCCTTAGGCGCAAGACATGAAAACACCCTGGACAGGGTGGCATTGCTTTAGCTGCTCCCCCCTTGGACATCAGCCAATCGTGTCCGTGCAGACGCCCGACTGAGATTCGAACCCCGGATCCCAGTGGTGGTGAGCTAGTCTACACCTGCGCCCCCCACATTTTTTAGGTTGTAATCACTTGGTTCAGCTGTGAGGGACCCTGAAGTGATTCAGTCAGAACAAGAGTAAAAATAACGGATTCGTCACGCCGGAGACACAGTTGCTGATTACTGAGGCTTTAACAGATGTGACCACATGTTCCTGCGCTCACGTCAACACCCAGAATCCTTTCATGCACCGGAACAGACGCTGATACCCTTGTACCCTCGAACGGATGCTAACAGTCTCACACTGTCTCAGACTGTCTCATCCTGCTTCACACTGTCTCACCCTGCTTCACACTGCCTCACACTGTCTCACCCTGCCTCACACTGTCTCACACTGTCTCACCCTGCCTCACACTGTCTCACCCTGCCTCACACTGTCTCACCCTGCTTCACACTGTCTCACACTGTCTCACGCTGTCTCACCCTGCTTTACACTGTCTCACCCTGCTTCACACTGCCTCACACTGTCTCACACTGCCTCACCCTGCTTCACACTGCCTCACGCTGTCTCACCCTGCTTCACACTGCCTCACACTGTCTCACGCTGTCTCACCCTGCTTCACACTGTCTCACCCTGCCTCACACTGTCTCACCCTGCCTCACACTGTCTCACACTGTCTCACCCTGCCTCACCCTGCCTCACACTGTCTCACACTGTCTCACCCTGCCTCACACTGTCTCACCCTGCCTCACCCTGCCTCACACTGTCTCACCCTGTCTCACCCTGCTTCACGCTGTCTCACCCTGCTTTACACTGTCTCACCCTGCTTCACACTGCCTCACACTGTCTCACGCTGTCTCACCCTGCTTCACACTGTCTCACACTGTCTCACCCTGCCTCACGCTGTCTCACCCTGCTTCACACTGTCTCACCCTGCTTCACACTGTCTCACACTGTCTCACCCTGCCTCACGCTGTCTCACCCTGCTTCACACTGTCTCACCCTGCTTCACACTGTCTCACACTGTCTCCGAGTCCTGACGCTGCAGACGTGTGACCGCTGAAGAGATCCAGTCCACACAGAGCTTCCCAAAATAAGATAAACCGGGTGACTGTTTTAAATCAGCGCTCCTGCCTGTTCCTGTCTCAGCTCAGCTATATTTAGTTCATTACTGACTCTAATCTTTAAACAGATCATTGACAGGTTCACCAGATCAGCCTCGTACCCAAACACAGACCAGTTTACATCATCATTTATTTAATAAATACAGTAAAGTCGAGCGCGCGTTCATAACACTATTAATAAATAAGCAAACTCTGCATTCTTGCAATGTAAGAGAGTGGAATCGTCATGTAAGTGGCCTAGATTTAATATTTAGGAATAAAGTCGTAATATTTGGAGAATAAAATCTTAATAAATGAGGCTAATTGTAGGTAGTTTTGCTAATTGCCAGTTTAGCAAACCTGGGACGAAAAGAAGCCTCTTAAAAGTAAAAAATAACTTTACCAAATCCTCAAAGTCCCTCATTCTAACAGGATGGAATTCTCAGATACCTTTTACGCTCCTTTTGCCCAAAATATTCCGACTTTAGTGTGAAAGTCAACTATAAAAATATTTCTTTAGCAGCGACCCTGAAACACCGAGATAACAAAGAGCCGAATGTGATTTTAATTATGGTGCAACTGCGCCGCCTGCTGGCTTTTACCTGCCATGACAAGAAATCAATAACCTGTTGGATCTTATTACATTAAATAATAAATATATCAGTAAAGAAATAGCTGAAGCTACGAATTAGAAATGATGTCCTAAATCCACATATTTTTGTCTATGTGCAATCGTGAAATTTCCCAACTGATGTATTCATACTGTAAAAATAAATGATTACCATAGGAACATAATGGTCTTAAACTGAATATAAGAAGATGTACGTGGTTACCTGGTTTTCATAGAAAACTGCTCATTTATTTTTATGTTCATTAACTGCCTAAATGAACTTACTATCATTAGTAGTAAACTGCAAAACTGATCTATCAAAAATATTTAACTCAAATATTTAAGAATCAAAATATTATAGAACAAAAGTATAATTATTTGAATCTTTTATTTGTATTACCTTTATGTATGTTTTTTATTAAACCATATTTTGCTCATTGTGAAAATATTTCATTGATGAATGAATGAATAAACGTTGTGAAGATATGTGGAGCTCATTATTTACTACAGCTACTGCAATGGTCCAAGATCGTCTATAATAAAATTGTATAAAAGTGCTTGATGTTTAGTCTAATTTAAGTTTTATTTACACTGTAAATCTTTAGGATTTCTAAATGATTAAGCTTATAGTCATTTTAAAATTCCTTTAATTGGCCTAAATTTAATCACTGCGATATTTTCTGTTCAACTTCAAAATTATTTACGCAAGCTTGGGTGGAAAAGTGTAAAAACAGCTAAGTGTTTTTATAGAAAAAGATTTACTATAAATCAGGGACTCTTGATAAACTAAAAAGAAATAGTTTTATTTTGATTTGAGGTCATTCCAATCGTGACCGCATGGTGGCAGCATTGCGTTACAAAATAGGTGCTGCTCAACGCGTCTGTTTAGTCACAAAATCACGTTTGTGCATCAGAATATAATATAATACAATAAACAAAATAAATAAATACATAAATGAATAAAATAATAAATAAATAAATAAAATAAACAATTAAAAAATATATAAATAAAAGCAGTAGTTTTTCAAGTAAAAAAATTCCATACAAAGAATGAAATTAGGATTATAATATATTTTTATACATTATTAATGCATCGTATTGTTTATTATTATTATTATTATTTAAAAAATTAAGTTCTTGGTCATTTGATGAAAAACAGGTTAGGAAAGTGAAGTTAACACTATTAACGAAGGTAATCCGTCTGTAAGCACACATGGATAGAATTTAAGCAGGCTATTGGGCTAAAGGATGAATTGCTTATGGAGTGGAGGACTTCAGTGTAGGATTTAAAAGCTCTAGTTTATTTTAGTTTAGTGTTTTTAATGTTATTTAAATTATAAAACTGTCTGGGACTCGGGTCATGTTCAGGCTGTTGTGTTTTTACTGCTGTTATAAGTTACAGTAAACACATCCTTCAAACAACACTACCCACAAAAGCTTATGACATGACATGATTTGTCTGCAGATGTGAGGGTTACAGGCCGGAGAGCAGAGCTTCAGTGCCAGAGCTTCAGGCGCCTCTGGTGTCTGGGTGTAGCCTCATCAGCTCAGTGGAATGGCCCAATGGCCTCCAGGCTGAATGAAGAGTCTTTCAGCACCAAAACAACGTCCCAAGAGTTCCTGAATAAGAACAGAGGAGCACAGGGGAGATCACAATGTTTGTTCTGGTTTCAGGTGATCAGTCATCCTGATTACTGACACGATTCAACTAACATAAATAATGAGAATAACAAAAAGCTACTGGTGTTCTGGTTGTAGGAAAGCTCTGGTTTATTCTGGCTCATCAGTTTGACCAACATACCTGTACATGTAGTGTTAGACATGGAAGCCAACAGCCAACACAGATTGACTCTAGATTGAAATACTTGCTTGAATCGTTGTTGAGTAATTAACCCACCTAACCATATTTATAAGGTTTAGCCAAGTTGGAACATTTGCTAACCAGAATCAGAATCCCTTTATTTCGCCAGGTATGTTACACACACACACACACACACACACACACACACACACACACACACACACACACACACACACACACACACACACAAGGGATTAGTTTTGGTAAAACGCTTAATAATACACATACTAGAACACATAATACACATGTATGACATGTAACATATTTAACAGACCAAACCAGCTGCTGTGTTTTAGATTTTTAATTATATGTTTTCATTTTCATTGCATTAACCATTGGTGGAATAAATTGTAGGTGTACACAATTGAAAATAAATAGAAAATATTGGGACACGTTAGAACGAAATAAAAACCTCGTACCTGCCCTCTGAGAGAGAGAGAGCGAGAGAGAGAGAGAGAGAGAGAGAGAATTATACCCAACCAATCAGAGCACAGCATCCACCCGGCCGCCCTATAATTTACTTTCCCAAACTTGCTGCGTTGCCATTAACGGAGTAGCAGTTTGGTCAGAGACAGAAGTGCTAAGAGGAGCTCCAGTACTCCATTACTCCAAGGATTTGCCTTAACGGCGTCCCAAATTTTACCTTTGCCTTCCTAGCACACAGGACGAGGACATAGCAGCTCATCAGTGGACGATTCTATCGTTTATTTTTGTTTTTCTCATCCACGATGAGTGGTGCGACGTACGACAGGAAGCTCACTGGAGTCTCGACTGACCTCAGCGGCTCCATGAGCTGTCACCCGGGCTCCAAGGATTCTCCCACACTGCCCGAGTCCACCGCCACGGACATGGGCTACTACACGACCCAGCAGAGCCACCACGACTACTACTCGAGCCAGGTGTACGCGCAGGCACAGCACAACTCCTATCACCACCAGTTCAACATGTGCGCAATGAGCGGTGCTGCGCCCTACAGCGCAAAGGTCGAGTACCCGTACAGCAACGCGTACCGCCACCAGTACAGCCAGTACAGCCGAGAAGGACACACGCCACCGCAGAACACAGGTGGGTAAAATAGTTCACACGATTCTTCCACAAACACGCCCGATTTCCTCCTAAACCAGGCTCCTTTTGCGTAATCGGGATAAAACACTGAGACAGAATGCGTGAGTCTGTAATCTGTGTGTGTTACGCATGAGTGCAGCGAAAAACCAAGTGTTGAATGAACACCAGGAGTGTTTATACAAGTACAATCAGGTAAACCGAAATGTAAAAGATAATCCACAAACTGGACGAGCTGAATCAACAAAGTCTGGGTGATCATGTTTCCGCTGCGGTTAGTTCTGTTTAAACACCCGTTTTTATTTCACAGATATATTAATGTTATCATAAATCTTAAAAAATCCGTGCATTAATTAACTGGATAAGGGCAAAATTATTATTACATTTTCCAGACCTAGAAATTGAAATATATTACAATTATATTTATATGTAAATAAGCGTTTCAGAGTTTGAGCAGAATTCTTGTTGACTGGTTGGGTTGGTCTGCTGTCAACAGAAGAAAAAAATATCTGAATAGTTTCAATTCGAAAATATGGTAAACACTGGACCTAGATGTGGACCAAAACTCCCACATGTATAATAATAAAAATGACAATAATAATAATAATAATAATAACAATAACAATAACAATAATAATAACAATAACAATAACAATGATAACAATAATAATAATAATAATAACAATAATTACAATAATAATAATAATATGCGCAATAATAGTAAATACATATAAAACATGTGTGCAGCTTCAAATATTGTTATATTCCCATATTTAGCCTTTAGGCTCATTGCACTTAATACAAATGGTTTAAACGCAAGTCTACAAACTTAATAAATATGAGAAATAAAATTAAGCAAAGTGTGCACATTTTTACGCACATTTTTGCAATAAGGAACATCTGACTAAATGGTTTATTCTCTTATAGCCGGGAAGGAATTGGCGCATGTTAACAGCATTACCATCATCACACAGGCCCAATTATCCGCTAATTATAATTTGTCCAAATATCTAATATTTTGAATCACAGCCAATCTCGACTAGTTAAACGAGCTGGACTGAAATTCGCTCCGAAATACGGCGTGATAATTGCTGCAATTAATTGTAGTATTCTAAAAACGCCACCCAATATTGACAAGTCATGTAAACACAATTTTATATTAATGATTTTATTTTATTTTACAGTGAAAGAGGAGCCCGAGACTGAAGTCCGGATGGTGAACGGAAAACCGAAGAAAGTGCGCAAACCGCGCACCATCTACTCCAGTTACCAGCTCGCAGCTCTGCAGCGGCGCTTCCAGAAAGCGCAATACCTGGCACTGCCCGAGAGAGCCGAACTGGCTGCCCAGCTCGGACTAACTCAGACACAGGTACGAGCCCCCCCCTCTTAATTATTCTGTATAAAAATGAGAAACTACAGGACACGAGGATTTACCAAAATTATTCAGATTTTAACTGTTTTAAGCAGCGCGCAAATTTCCTTCACAGTTTGGAATTGTGGTGCTTTATTTATTATTAAATCAACGCGGTGCCAAACACGATCAACTGCAGGCAATTTAATCCTCCAAATATTTATTTATCCTTCATTATTTTAAGCTTAATTATCTCTAAAACAGAAAATCTTACATCTACACCTTAATTCAGTTTATTATTAAATAAAGCACCGAATTTACATCCACATTCGTGCATTAAACCATTTTACAGACATTTTAAAGGTTCGGGGACAGTGTTAAATAATTGAAATGTAGGCCTAAATTAAAAATATAATTAAATTAAAAGGTTTTTCTGATTTTAACACCCAAGATAGAATTGTAAACACTTTTAAGACTTTTAGTTCAGTTATAATTTAGGTTAGAATTTGGGTTGGAACTTTTGGCGCTTGTGCTTTTTTGCGACTTTACTGGACTGAGGAATTCAACCAAATTTCTCCACACTGGTTTCCCTTAATTATATCAGACTGGGCCCAACACTAAACCAGTTATATGCTGGAAAATTTATGAACCAACTGTTAAATGTTAAATATGTTAAATATACTGTGATAATTTACTTAATAGGAAATTACAGACAAACAACAGCAAGTTTCATTATTTAATTAAGTTTAATTATTTACATTTACAGATTTTTGCAGATGCTTTTATCCAAAACGACTTACTGTGACAGTATACTGTCTAAGCAATTAAGGGTTAAGGGCAGCCCCGGTTCTGGACTGCTTTGCTTGGGGGGGCAGTAAAACCTAATGAGGGGGCATGTTGATAGTCATGTTTTTGAAGCCAGAAATATATTCAAGGCTTGATTTGTGCATGAATGATGACAGCCAAGCTATTGATACTGGCTTAAAGTGATGTATGAGGTAAAGAAATAAAAATGCATGTTTTCGAACTTAAACTTAAAACCCAATGATTAAAAAATACATGTTGATTATGTAAATGGAGAAAAAAGATTATCTAATTGTATTTCATTTTAATACGCCCCCTTAATTAAATTGCCATTACTAATAGAACAACTCTATTTCTTGAAAGGCTTTAATACAAATTTAAGTCAAAGCTGACAAATGTACCTACACACAGACTGAGAATATTCAAACGTGGAAATAGGAATGAGTGAGAATATTTATATTATTGGGAAATTAAAATATAAAGAAAACAAAAGAAAAAAAAAGTGTTTACCAGTATACCTGCCTCTCGCTCACACTAACAGAACATATACTGCTGAACTGAACTGTTTGGGGCAGTCTGCCGATTTTTATATGACTCAAAGAGCCAATCAGGAATAAGCAAGGAAATATCTTCACGCTGTAAAACAAAATGCATTTTTGTGATTGGTTCAGAGATAATTTTTAAAATAGCCGTTGCTTGCATTGTGCTTGGGGGGCAAAGACACAATTTGGGGGGGCAATGCCCCCCTCAGCCCCCCCCTAGCGCCGGCCCTGGTTAAGGGCCTTGCTCAAGGGCCCAACAGTGGCAACCAGTGACGGGGCTTAAACCAGCGACCTTGCGATTACTAGTCCAGTACCTTAACTGCCCCGACAAATACTTAAAACAAATACTTATATAATTACTAAAAACAGAACAAGCACTTTTTTTCCTTATTAAACAATACATGCAATTTTGACCCAGATTTGGTGTTTTGTTAGTTCTTAATAAACAAATAAAAGTATAATTTTATTGTCTTTTATAGTTCAATTTGACAAATCAGAAACTCAACCCTTACAGATCCTGAATCCACGCACACAGTGTATTTTGTATAATAATTAAGGTGTTCTGTTTTATAATGATTACTGTACACAATACACTATTTTACTTTAATAATAAATAATAAATATCTAATAATCAAACACTTTGCCTGTAAGACTGACGTCTATGTGTTCGTTTCTCTCCAGGTGAAAATCTGGTTCCAGAACCGGAGGTCCAAGTTCAAGAAGCTGTACAAGAGCGGCGAGATGCCACTCGAGCACAGCCCGAACGCCAGCGACTCGATGGCGTGTAACTCGCCCCCCTCACCGGCACTGTGGGACACCGGAGCCCACGCAAACCCGGTGGTCCGAGCCCACGTGACGCAAGGGCCGCTCAGCTCGGGGACCCCGCCCTACGCGGAGGATTACGGCGGCGCCTGGTACCAGCAGCACGCCGGTCCACCTCAGAGTGTCTACTGACCACAGACTGTCTGTCTCTCTCAGAGTTTAATATAAAAGCGGACTGGACTTTATTTTTATATGTGTCGGGCTACTAGACTGTTGATGAAAGTGGTCTCGGTGCGAATATACAGAAGATGAGGCGCAGGAGACTCCCGGAGTGCGCATGCGCCCTGGAACGCACAGTGTTCCGTTCTGCTTTTGTCGACTTCTGAACAAACTGACTGATTAAATACTGATCAGAATCAGAAGAGGAAGAAGAATAGTGTAGATCCTCACGAACACCTCTGAACACAGGCCTGGGCTACAGCTATATTTAAACGACGAATGGCTGAGGTTTAAATTATTTAGACTTTTCTTAATCCTATTTTATTCACCTTGCTGTACATTTTCAAGTGTGTAAAGTTCTAGATGCCATGGCCTAAATTAAATTAAGAAACGACCCCAACTTTCCATAAATCTGCATTCATGTGTGTTAACTTTGCGCCACTCCATAAACTCAGGACGTAAATTATATAGATTTGTATAAAATGTTGAACGACGCAGTTTGTGTATATAGATTATATGTGTTTACCTAAAACATAACCACTAAATCATGTTGTTTTAGAATAAACCCCCCATTCTTTTTGGAAGAGAATTGAGTAGTGCTTTTATTGTAAATGTTTAAGGTTGAATAAATGCAAATCTGAGCTGATGGAAATGTTGTCATGTAAATTTCATCACTTAACACACTGAGGTCAACATTAAATAAACACATTTATAACCGCATTTAGGCAAACCGAACCAACAAGAAAATACTTTTGGTTTTTCTCTTCAATAGCAAATCACAAGTCTATAATATACACTGACCACAGAGCATAACTTTTATAATGATGCTTTTATTTGCTCTACAGTCCAAATATCTTCGGAACAATGGAAACAGAAACAACAACAAAACCATAGGTCTATACTTGTCAGGACAGATCTCAACTCGTTTTGTGTTTCTGTTTACAGATATTCAGTTTTCATTTCTAATAGGCCTGTCTGTGGTTTTAAACTTATAAAGCTACAGAAACTGTACAGAACTGTCATGTCTTTCCAATCCAGGGTGCTTTTGTGCTGTTGTATTATTATACTGGACTGCAAACGTTATCTGGCATTATCTATAATTAATATAATTTTTTGTTTACACACATTGAAAGCCAAATTATTGGCAACATATCACCAAACGCGAGGTTCAGTACAATAATGCGTAGAATCAAAGCCAGGACACATGTAGGGCTGATTTTGTTCCTACAGTATTATAATCTGAGCTGAACTAATTATATCGATATCGTTTAAGTAATAATGCATTACAGTCCAACAGTGAGAGTCGCTTCAAGGCACACTGAAGTTCTTAGTTCGGTTCTATATTACTTCCCTTGACCCTGAGGTATATTTTGGGGTCGGTGTAGGGAGTCGATGCAGCGATTCTGTTCGATATTAAGTTTATATAACCGTGGGCCTGCGTGCGAGCAGCCTGCAAAAGGCGACAGACGAGCAGACACGGTGGAGTCACTGGATTTTATTAGGATTCTGCTGCCAGATAACAAGAACGAAAGAGGGGCTGACTGTACCCAAGCATTTAGCCTGAGGGAGAGATGCTCCACACACACACCCAAACACACACACACACACACACAAACACACACCCAAACACACACACACACACACACACACACACACACACACACACACACAAACACACACACACACACACACACACATACACACACACACACACACCACACACACACACACCCACACACACACAGAGAGAGCTTTAGACTGATTAAGTATATACGAGGATAAACTGAACAATGCAAATGAAACGCGGATGATAAACACAGTGATGAATTAACAGATCATTGTGGTGCTATAAGTGTTCATACAGCATTAAAGACGCCGCTGTGTGTTTCAAAGTGTTCTTAAATCTATTTAATGAACCGCTTTCAAATCTACAGCTTTTAAATCTTGAGGAGGTGAAAGTGCACACTTCATAGTCTAATTACACCAACTACACAGGCTAGACTTGTGCCTAAACAAAATGAGCCAAAGCCCCAGACTGTAAAAGTATTATTATTATTATTATTATTATTATTGTTATTATTATTATTATTACTATTATTACTGGTATGACTAATATTAAGATTTATATTATAATATGTATTATTATTATTATTATTATTATTATTATTATTATTGGTATGACTAATATTAAGATTTATATTATAATATTTATTATTATTATTATTATTATTATTATTATTATTGGTATGACTAATATTAAGATTTATATTATAATATTTAATATTATTATTATTATTGGTATGACTAATATTAAGATTTATATTATAATATTTAATATTATTATTATTGTATTATTTATTATTTATAAGATAAATATTGGTTGTATAACATTATTATTATCATTATGACAGCAACAACAATAATAACAATAGTAATAATAAAAATAATAAATTGCATTATTCTATTTATATTTAACTTTAGTAAATAACTGAACACATCGTTTGGCTTCAGTTTGCTGCAGTTCTTTCAACAAGCTGCAGTAAGTTTTGGGATGTTGAGATTTTTCAGACAGCTGTAGTTTGGTTAACAATTGCAACCACTAAACTAAACCAAACCACAATGCAACAGTTTTTGTCAAATATTTATTTTAGTTTGAGAACGTTTTTAAAACACGTTAAAATTTTTCCTTTAATCGCGTCTAATTGTACTGCTAAGTAAGTGGCAACTCAATTTGTAAATTATTATTATTATTATTATTATTACATAATCATATTTGTATTAATTATATCATAATAACAGTTATACTACTACTATTACTATTACTACTAATAATACTACACTATTACTACTAATAATAATAGCAGGAGACTAATCAAAGTGTATTTTCATTTCAGTTTTAGTTCATGCAAGAACCTTGGTTTAAAAATACGTAGGTGTGTAAATAATGTGATTCAGAAATTTTGGCTGTTAAATAGAATAAACAATAAACGCATCAGAAATCTCATTAAATCAGCAGTTTAGAACACTTGCTTTGGAAAAGTTACCGAGTTTTATTAGATTTACAGATGACCTGTCTGCTCTGCTGCGAGTTGCACTAAAACGTGCAGTAGGTGCAGAACTGAAGCATGATTATCTCATTCATGTACCATAAATCATGACTGATGAGCACAAACCATGACATGAAACATGAAAATCACTGCATTAGAATAATATGTAATGGGGGAGAGTTGTGACGTCATTTCATGTTACCGCTATTCCAAAATAGATTGTAAACAAAAGGGTTTAAATATATTCCCAGTAGCTGCATTCTGCACCAGTAAACCATTCCATTAACAATACATACGAACTCATTCAACTTGGATATTTTATGCACAGGAGGGAGTGTTTCTGTTCTACAGAACGTGTGTGTGTGTGTGTGTGTGTGTGTGTGTAGAGGGGGGATGTTTATGCCATATTAGATTTAATTTTACTATTTGATTTACCAAAGTATTTGTAACTAAAACTAAAATACTTTTATCAACAATTATGATAACCAATAAATCAACAACCAATAAATATTATTGATAACTTTACATGGAAAAATCCCAAATTATAGAATAATGTAACAGACAAAAATATCTAAAACATAACTATTTTTTTTACAGTAAATACCTTCTCACCAGCCCATCATGCACGTATTTAACATTTCTGTCCTGATTCTTTTTCTCCTATAAGGTTTAATAATGATTGTAAATTGTAGGGATCTTTAAGGAACTGTCTGATGTGCTTTGAGCCGAATGCTGCAGAAGATGCTTCTTAAATTCCTCTTCCAAGCAAATTGCAAGACGTGTGAGTGCCAAAAACACCTCAGGTGTGAAAAATGATCACCAGACTTGAGGTTTAGTAATATAGACTTCAGGACCGATGGATTAGCAGCAGTTTGTAATCCATTCAGTAGCGGATTTTAATCCAAGCAAAAGTGTGTGGAACGTTCGTCTGTAGTCATTTAATGCGGTTCGTTACTGCATGGCACGGTGATTTATCCTGGAATTTAGGGGTGAATAAATCACCAGGAGAGGTGAGAATTCTTCTGATTTAAAATACTGACCAGGGTCGAGTAGAATAAAACATTTTGGAGGAACATAAATCATATATTTGTCTGTAAAACTGGACATGGAAACGCCTGTAATCTGTTATTGATTTAAAGCAGCAGCACTTTATAAACTTATAGTCTTAATATTTCATAGTTTGTATGAGATATAAAAATAATATAAAAACAAACGATGCATTTTAATTTCTTGTTTTTATAAATGTGAGGTTTTGACAACGTTGATTTGATGATAAAAAGTAATGCATGTGTTGTTACGTGATTCCCGATAATTACACATATTAATTTATACTAATACATTTATTTATTTATTTATTTATTAGTATGTTTTCCATTCATGACAGGACAGGGATTTACTGCTTACACAAAATTCATCAGTTCAAAATCAATATCAAAGTCATGAACTATTTAGTATCTCCAGTTCGCCACACTTGCACATCTTTGGACTGTGGGAGGAAACCGGACCACCAGGAGGAAACCCACACATACACAGAGAGAACATGCAAACTGGACTGCTTCACCTTGGGATCGATCCCCAGGACCTTCTTACAGTGCTACCCACCGAGCCACCGTGCCGCCCATATACATTCATATTTATATTTGTATATATATTCATGACAGTGGGTCATTCAGCTTGTTGATGGAACACACCTACACCACTGGCATGTGTGTACACCAGGTTGCTGATCCATCATGTTAAAATAAAACTATATAAAAATAAAAAAGCAGACATGTTAGTGAAATATGTGAAGGAATAACAGTTTGTTTGTTTGTTTGTTTATTAGGATTTTAACGTTATGTTTTACACTTTGGTTACATTCATGACAGTAACGGTAGTTACTCATTACACAAGATTCATCAGTTCACAAGGTTATATCCAACACAGTCTTGGACAATTTAGTGTCTCCAATTGACCTCACTTGCATGTCTTTGGACTCTGGGAGGAACCAGAACCCGGTGGAAACCCACACGAACACTGGGAGAACATGCAGAAACAACAGAAGAAAAAATGACAGTTAATTGACCGTCTTTCGGAATAACTACCCTATAGTCTTTACCTTTGCCAGGGTAAAGAGTTCTGTGGCCAACATCAATAATCATCTCTGATTTGCACATCTGATCTGATCTCCAAAGATTTTGGAGCATAATGACTTGATGTAAAGCTGGCGTGCTGTGTATATTATTTACCAGAGATAGAGATAGAAGTGTAAGATCTAGACTGTCAGGCAGATTTACCGATGACATTTTCAGTGAGGATGGCTAAGATAGTTCCTTGGCCAATGGAGAGTCACTTCAGGACATCCCATAGCTGTGCAATTAGTCATAAACATTTTATAATACTTGCCTGGTTGTTGTAGCAGATTGAATTACAGACCTATCTCTACAAGAAAGGAAGGAGTCAAATTCGCACATAAAACCTGTCAAGCCACTTAGTTCATTCTATAAGGTCATTATACTGTCATCCCCTTCACAAAGGTTGTATCTTTAGGGAAGTCAGCAAATGGTTTGGAGGCATTTCGCCTATTTTAGTGTTAGTCTTTTTGGAAATCCATACCACACGGCTCATCGAGCGCTTGTGAGGACAGCATTCCATGTGGTGCACTGACTATATGTTCAACATCTCAATTCTCATTGGTCTGTGTGTGGCCTTCACACACTGGTACTGATCTGGACACAACTGTCCTGGGACGCATTGCTCACTCAGGCAAACATTTTCTGGATGAAACTTGGAACCTACGTCATCGGCTGCACCATGCAAAAGCCCCGGGTTCTATAGCTTGGTCTGAACTGTTGAACTCAAAACTCTTGATGGGTCCCAATGCCCCCCAAAAAGACATTTGACTTCACTCCTTGCTTGGGAGGCATGCAGCTTCCAAGAAAATTTTGCTCTGAGCCTCTAGGGTGGCAAATGAAAGTTGAGCCAGCGGTCAGCGGTGCTTTGGCAAATGATGCCATGAAAAGATGGAGGGCAGCTGGTGGGCAGAAAGCAGGACTTCAGAGTGGGCATCACTCTGCATCCTCGTTCTGCTTGAAATGTAAATAATATCAGATGAGAGAGCTATTCTTGACAGCTGTAAACCAGTGAACCCGAGTTCACCCTAGGAACCGAGTAGGAGTTTAGGGTGGCAGCGGGGAGGTTAGGAGATCACCCGGATTTGCAACCAAAACCATTTTAGCCCATCATAGCAAACACAAATCAGAAAGAAGTGATTTTTACTCTTATGTTATCAAAACCTGCATTTAAATCATCACTACACTCAGTCAGGAAAGTTAATACAAATGATTATAGTCCGTCCACTCAGAATAATGATACTAATCACCGTTGAGAGGATTATGCCTCCTCCAGGACCATGACTCCATTGTGATTTACCCTAATGAGACACCTTCCTTTTCCCTTTTGTTGAAATACCGCAATTATGATCCAGTGTGGCACCTCTGAAACGTAATTCTGCTCTCGTTCACCATGGTCCGTGTATGGAGGTGTTTTCTCTGTATTTATCAGCCCAGTTTCCACATCCAATCTCATTCAATCTTTTCCAACATCAGCCAGTAATTGCCTGTTGTGAAAGACCCTTCTCTTAAACATCATTATTCTAATTTTGTGATGTAAAATTGCCTATAATTTGCCTTATGATGCTCTGCTTCCTTCAGCAGCACTTGTTGTCTCTTCACATGCCCTCCAACCTACCAGGGTTTACCAGGGTTTACCAGGGTCCACATTTTCAACAAATCCACTGCATGGATTTTGGCTATATAGGTTTAGATATAAGAATCCAACACAATTGGAACTTAACAGACTGAAAGCAGACTTATTCTGGACATACACGTCTTTTTAAGGTAAGTGGCTGGATGTTTTTGCTCAGTTATTTAAATGCTTTAACCTGTAAAAGAAATTGTTTTGAAATAAATAAAAACACATTAGTTCTAATGCAGGATGCCTTATATTATTATTATTATTATTATTAATAATAATAATGACTACAATGAATTACCTTTCAAGGCTGTTGATTTTTACAAACTATTAATGACTAAAATGTAAAATAATAGTTAGTACATTATTGTAAGTTTGGTAAATTAATGTATTTGTATGTAATTATATCTATTATGACCTTAGAACAACACTGAGAACAATATAATGTTTCTTCAATACAAATATATATTTTTAATGCTATGTTTAATAGTCTAGCTGCTCTCTAACTGATAGCTATAAATGAATGGAGCCCAGTGAAGGTCTGGACTGGTTGGTATACAGTGTATGATGGTGTGTTAGCTCAGTGGTGGAACCCCTGACAGAAGTTCTTTGTAATGCTGATGTTTAGACAAGTTGAATGGCCTGTGCTGAGTGATCCAGGTCAAAGTCGGGTCAAGTGGACCTCACATCAACTCAGGTGCCTCGAATTAGATGCTTTTAAAAGCAGCATAGTTCATATTTTGATCTTTTAGCTTAATTTAACTCCTAAATGTACAAAACTGTATTAGTAATGTAATACAGCTTATATTGACAGTATCTATAACCTTATTATTAGAACTGAAAGTTTGGTTTATTAAAGCAATTAAAGCGTTTTTTCCTCGCTGTGTTGATTTCAATCCATTTTTAAATAAAGAAGCGAATGTATAAAATATTGACATTTATTATCTATCCAGCAGAATATGCTTATAAAGACACAACAGCATTATAAAACTGTCGATTTGACTTAATCGAAAAGCTGTTTTAGTCCAAGACTAGATGGAAAACATCATGCTTCAAGTTTTCTTGTTTATCCCCAAAACAGAACCTGTTTTTTTTATTTATTGTATAATGACATTTCATAACTAAAACTGCTGTTTTAATGTTTAATGTGAATAGTTTTATATATTAAGCGATTAAACACAGTAAGAACAATTTAGATACAGAAAATATTGCATTTTATTACATAAACGTTTCCATACGATGTGAATGAGAAAATGAGTTGCTGTAAGATGGTTGTAATCAAGTTGTGTCGCTTCCAGAAAAGGTAAATAATTGCATTAATAAATTAAAGCTTATCCTATAGAAGACACTGTATAATTTATTTAGGTTTATTGATTTTGTGATCATTATTTAGTGAATTTCCCTTCTTTCAGGCCTGTAAAGTGTTCTGTTATTTGTTAGACAAGCTAAAAAGAGAGTAAAAATGTATTACCACCCATAACAAACGCAAACGTGCTCAGATAAATGAATAAAGATCGTTTATAATGAAAAGTCACGTATACAAAGACAGTATAGTAAAACTGTAAATGGTGCAAATAACTACCAATAACTGTAGTGTTGCTACCAGCTTCTAAACACCATAAACACCAGAAAAATAATAATAATAAAATCAGTTGTGTAGTTAATTGGCTTTTTCGAAATCTGGTATTTATGAACAAAATTGGCCGACACTTTCCAAAAACTTAAAACAAAGCTCAGAATAAATATAGACAGCAGTAAGTGCAACAAGTGGAAAAATTTAATAGCATTTTTCATTTGCTCTGTTATCCACGATATAAAGAGAAGTAATAAAGGCGTAAAACACGAACAGCAGCTAACCCAGATATTACATCTATCATTTGTATTCCTTAATAGCAAGCAGCAATATACAGCATAATGTTATATTATAAATCTCATTGCCTAACGTGTAATAGGAGCCCAAATATGTTTTGTATGGATGTGTTATATCAATTCCCAAGCAATTTACTGCAATAATTTATTATATCAAGCGAAAAACATGTCCTTATCAAATATCACTATAAGAGAAAATATGAACTTTGACGGTGCATGTTGTTGCTACCAGAGAGGCTGGTGTAAGTATGTCAGAAATTGCTGATCTACTGGGGACTAATGCTTAACATTCTCTAAAGTTCACACACAATGATGCGAAAACACATGAACATCAAGAGGGCTGAAGTTCTGCTGCTGAAAAGCCTTATTGATAGAAGGGCTCAGAGGAGAAGAACCAGACTGGGAGATGGGGGTCATGTCCAGTATCAGCAGTAAGAAAAATAATAATAATAAAATCAGTTGTGTAGTTAATCTGGAATTTATGAACAAAATTGTCCGACACTTTCCAAAAACAACATTCTGTTTTTTAAGAACACTGGGATTAAAACAAAGCTCAGGATAAATATAGACAGCAGTAAGTGCAACAATTTGTTAATGGAAATGGACCTCCATATAGAACCCCAACTGACCAAATGATGCTTTGACCATTCTCAGCTCTGAAGTGACTGTAATATTACGTGATGATATGGTAATGTGTGTTGTACTTGTATGAGTACCAGGTCCAGCAGTGTTGTTGGGATTTTTAAATCCTGTTTATACTGGTCTCTTTATTGGGAACAGATAGCCTGTTAACGATTATTCTAGGTGTAAAATGTGTTGATCCTTCTGATGGCAGGATTTTGTTGGCTTTATATTTTTGGTTGGAACACTTTTCTCCTTCAAGCATTGACAGAGATGTTTAAAAATCTGCTGTTTGGTCAAGTGTCCGAATACTTTTGGCCATACAATGTATATAGAAGACAGTAGTAGTGGTGAATGTCTTGAGTTACTGTGATTATTATTCTGCCAGAGGAGACAGGTAAATTGTTCAACAGTACTAATGTGATGTTATACAAATGGCTGACAATCCCTAACGTGATGAATCCATTTTGCTCTTCATAATAATTAGCAGAATATATTTAACTGTCACAATCTAATTTGTTAACTATTAAAGACCTAATTATTCCATGTTTAACAATAAGTAGAGATTTATAATACAAATACTGTATTTAACACAGTTGACAGTATAAAGTACAACAGTGGTTCTCATCTTTATTTACAAAAGCTCAATCTCCAGAAAATGTGGGACAAGTTGTTAATTATCTTGGTAATCTATTTAACTGACAAAAGTACATTAGCTTTAATTGTTTTTTTTTTTTTGGCTAACCGACGTGATATAAGCTGATTCCCAGACAGAACATCACCGATCCTAAATTTCAGAAACATCCCTGAAGCCTGACTGGGAACTTTGTTGACTTATTAGATCTCTTGCTTGCTATTAAGGAATATAAATAATAAATGTAATATCTGGGTTAGCTGACTTGTTCGAGTTTTATGTCTATATTACTTCTCTTTATATCGTGAATAACAGAGCAAATGAAACTTATTAGATTTTTTCCACTTGTACTTTTTGTATTACAGGGTCAAGAACCCAACCGAACCCAACCGAACCCAACTCAAATAACTTTTTAAAGAAAGAAAAAGTACAAAATCGATTATTATTGCAAATCATATTGCGCAAAAACGTAAGAAAACCAGTAAGAGTTAATGATTTGGTAAACTTTAGTTTTAAAAACATGTTATATCTATAATATATTTTATAAATCCTATATTAGTCCATTTAGCATTAAACTACGAGACTTCTATCCCATTTTCTTCTGAAAAACTCGGTTTAAATCGTTCTGCTAACAGTTTTGTTTATTTACACGGAACCAACACTATATGGTATTTAATTAAACAAATACGAATTCACAGATGACCACAATCACTGACTGTGTTTTTATACGCATGTGGACTCCATTAGAAGGATCCCACAGAGCTTCAGTTTTAGAACAATGGACGTCAGGAATGAACCCTGACATTTATCACCAAGTCGTTTTTTAAATAACGCTTTAGTCGCTTTATATAACGGTAATGTGAGCATTTATTTTGCGCTTACATTTATTTGCACAATAAAATAGTTATATTTGAATATAACTTATTTCATTGGCAGATTCTTGAACGAATGATCTTTTAATATCCAGACAGTTTCTGAGATTTTTATGGCAAGTTCTATATGTCAGTATGGACCCCACATCCTAAACGTCCAGTTTTATGGACTGTTGCTTGCTTACAAGCGAATCCAATCGTCTCTGTGTAAGCTGAACCATTTTAAGTTTAAGGCCTTTAATTCCATTAGACTTATTAATTGCTCAATTTTGACTACCAGAAAAGCTGAACTGCAGTTTAACATTTTATCCAGTTGTACTAGTGGAATTAATAAACAAAAGAACATTTATTAATTGTAGAGGTTCCTTAATTTTTGGGCCTGGTTCTTCGAAAAATAACACGTTTTACTCAGATGATCATTAGCATTACTTTGTATGATTATATATTATACTGTTAATTCTTATATTTGTTTTAGATAATGAGTACATTAAAAAAAAGTGATGCACGTTTACAAAACCACGTACGAGATTTACGTCTTCAGTTATTGCAAAGAAATTTTTTCTTGTTTGTGCAAATGTTTATTCCATACTGATTATAAATTATTTTTCTAAACAATTTAGCAAATATCAATTATTTCAAACATTAAAAGATTTTTACATAAGATTTTTATTTGCTCGCCAAACGTCCTGTGCGCATTTTGATTGACTTGACGTATTGCGTATTTTTTTTAATTTATTTATTATTGCATTAACTGAATTCTAAATAAACATAAAATAAACAAATACGTTTCTTAGCATACTACAAAACAAAATCATTCAGTATATAACGGTAATGTTCATATAAAACCACTGATATTAAATAATGAAACATATTCCCATTAACCCGTAGTTTTTAAAACAGTGTTTGTTGAGAATGAATAAAGGGGTCAAATAAAATTTGTCAGTTTATTTAAAATAAGAAAAGTGTGTTTTTCCAAAAATAATGGTTGATATAGGGGACGAACATACTTTTCGTGGCAAATTGAGATAACTAACTTATAAGGTCTTCACATTGTGAAGTAGTTTTATTTAACACATGCACTGCTGCGTTTGGTGTAATAAACCTGAATTAAGTCAAATTATTATAAAATATATTTCTTGTTTAAAGCAAAATAACATCCCATATCATTAATACGCCCCCAATTTCTAAAGAATGTTAAATTAACAAAAAAGTTAAAAGTACGTACAACTTAATGCCCTGCGTTCCTTCTAGGTTTTCATTTGCCCACTAGTCTGTGTTTAGTAATATCTACATTTAATAACATGACTTAATGAACCAGTGTCTGTCAGCCTTTCATCAGTCTTTTAATTTAAAATCAATTCTTAAAAGAAATCAGAAAAGCAAAAACAACCAACAATACAAACAAGCAAGAGAAACAATTTGCACAGAACAGCGATTCGCTGACGCATGCGCAAGTCAAAACCCGTCTGAACACAATTCAATAATTACATTTGAATAAAAAAAATTATAATTATTATTATTACATGTACACCAGAGTCAGACGCGACCGAGGAAACTCTGATATCGATATACTGTATTATGCATTATGACGTCATAAGTCATTTACGCGTATATACCGATAATATCATCGACGTACTAATACATCTCACACGGGTCACATCATCTGAGGTCTGGCCAGAGCATCCTGATGGGATGATGGGTACCACTGTCCGAAACTGTTCATATAGCCGCCGGTATGAGCATGCGTGTTCTTGCCCGCCATGGGCGAGTCCCAGAGCGGCGGGAGCGCGGGAGAGCAGGGTGAAGGGGCGTGTGGGTGCGGGTGCGGGTGCGGGTGCGGGTGCGCTGCCTGCAGCTCTCCTTCAGGTCCGCCAGGTCCGTGCTTCATGACCTTCTTAAACTTGGAGCGCTTGTTCTGAAACCATATTTTCACCTGTGGAAAGAAAAGAAGGAGAAAATCATGAGTGTTTTAAAATCCCAAACAAATAGAGAAGAATTAAGAGCAAAGGTGTAAATATAAGATTATAATTATCTTCATTTTAGGGACAAATAATAATAAAAAACCCTTAATGTACAATTAAAATGAAACGTTAACATATACACTTGCTAAACATACTTTATACCTCTGTAAATCTGCGTTGAGACCATGTCACTGAAAAACGCTGTACAAATAAATTTGCTGTTTTGACAGTCGCATGATTTCAATGATTTTTAATGTAAATAAATGTTCTTTGTGTTCTAAAAATGTGAAGAAATCTACCGGGTCAGAAATATACGATCAGAAAATTAAATCAATCATTTGTTGATATAATGTTGAGGTTCTATAATCTGATTTAACTGAGTATCAAGGTCTTAGAATTCTTGATTGTTTACGATTACGATTATGATTGATTCTGTGCTCATATAAACAGAGTCAGTTCAGCAGCATATTAAAACGAAGAAGAAACTGGTTGTGAAACCACCAAGTTTGCAAAAATAACCCAAATCGTCACCTTACATGTAAGAGAACATGTTCAGATGGTCAGATGTAATTCAGGAACCATGACAAACCAGGTTGCTATTAAATAGTGGTCTTATTGGATTCTGTGCAAGAGTCAGTGGTGGTTTGGAGGTTAAGGTACTTGACAGTGGTTTGATGCTCCCAACATTGCCAAGTAAACTCACAAGGCTGTGAGCTCTCAGTTACATGGATGTGTGAATTTAAAGAAAGAAGGTCTCACTCCAAAACTGGCAACCTAAAATGCAAATGCATTGAACTGCAGGACGGTTTTTGTCAATGTGATGTCTTTGATTACATCTGATCAGCCAGACAAACTGCTGCGTATCATAAAAACACAGTTCAGGTTTTCCTTTGGACCTTGGGGGGAGATTATTGTTTTATGTATTTTTAAAAGGGTTGCAGTCAAACTAGCCCTATTTATATGGGTGCAGAATAGACAATAACACTAAACAATGACACAAGACAATGTCAACAGGTTAACTGGCAACACAAATAATACATCTAAGTTGTTAAATGTACATTTTAAAATCAGCAAATAAAAACCTAAAATAAAGGTTATTTTGAAAATTTGTGGTCATAATTTAATCCCAGAAAAATAAAACAATCATTGAAATCCAAAGACGTTTGACTTCAGCTGTGGAAGTACTCAACAACACTGCTGCACTTCATTACATGCCCTCTTCTTAAGTTTTTATAAGAGCTGCAAAGCACCGACCTAACGATCCTCAGCCTGAAATGATCGTGAACTAAATCACTCCCAGAAAGCCAGTTATATTCATGATTGTTTTCCACTGAATCACAGCCAGGGAGTCATTTTTATATAAAATTTGATGCTGAACAGCAAAATATTTATAACTTTGCCACCCAAGATTCAGAGCAATGACAAGTTAGATCTTCATTTAGATGCTTTCAAGACATCATACTCGTGAACTTCAAAATAAAACTTCCATCCCATAAACTGCCATAACACTTTACAGTCAACAGGCTGCAATGGTGTCAGTGTGTGTGTGTGTGTGTGTGTGTGTGCGACTGCTGAACTCGAAACTGACACCTAGAAAAAAGTGGAGCAACCAATCACGTCCCATAAACCTGACCCACACCAACATTTTCCATAACCTCAGACGGGTAAACTCTTATTGTCTTGGCCACTTCAAACCTTAATTGACACACACAAAACGAATTAGCCTTTTTATTCCTAAATACTGGTTTGCAAAACAGCTTTAATTAAGCTTTTAATGATTCCAGGACTAAGTTATATAGATATGGAAGGGATTTAGAAGAACCACAATGTGCTAGGTGTTGTGCACTTGTGTCAGTCCTTTCACTTGAGGAGGCGTATTAAAAAATCCTGACAGTCACATAGAAGCAAAAAGACATTTAGAACAAATGCAAATCTGAGTATTATTTCTATTATTTTGATAAGGTGTGACATGAACACTGAAGATTTAAGTATATTATAAGAATATTAAGAGAATATCAAAATAAAAGTGAAAAGAAAAGGAAGGTTTGATAATTTGGCTGTAGTACCTGTTAGAACATGTCTGTCTTGAGTATCAATCAGGAGTCACGATCATATAACAAAATAAATGTAACTATAACTAACATTTCAACCAGTATTGCTTCAGAAAATAAGATCTGAAGCAGGTGCTCAGACCAGGCACCCACTGGCACTTCATGCCCACGTCTATGCAATTTCTATCTTTCTATCCTGAAAGGCTCGTTAAAGCCACTTGGTCATCCACGGTAAGTCCTTGGATCAGGGGGTTCTTAAGTCTGAGGCTTAACCAATCAAGAGCAAAGTCTTTGGGATCACTGCTTGAGCACTGAGGAAATAACTGAACCCACTCAAAAGATTTTGACCCTAATGAGGCCTGCAGGAGAAAATAATGCAGAAATGCGCATTTAGCTTCAACACAAATAGATTAATGTTATAAAGTCGCTTCTGCATGAAATCCTGCAAACATGCAGTCATTGTTTAAACACTAAATACTCCACCTGTTGTAAGGTTTAGTGCATGCTGTATGTGTTATAGAGCTTTATTTACTTCATGTAGATGAATGAAATCTTGTACAAAAGAGTTTACAGTAAAACATCAGAGATGTCATGTTTTTAACTGTAGTCATTATGCTAATTATATATTTTATTATTATTATTATTATTATTATTATTATTATTACCATTATTATTAGTTGTAGTAGTAGTATTATATTATTATAATAAACTATAAAACGTACGAGAGTTTGAATCACTTGAACCTAAACATGTAATGACAGAACTCATGTTCATCTGATTGTAACCTCAACAGTTCCATCTTTTTGGAATTAAAATGGGTTTAGTCACATTTAATTCATAACTTACAAAGTCAGTTTTCTTTTAATGTAATGTTATGTTATGTTATGTCATTTGCTTATAAAAGTTGACATACATATGAGTTAGGAGATTTAGGAGATTTAATGTAAGCTATTTTTGGGATCCACACGAAGTGGTTTGTATGGTGATATACAGTATATAGTAATATAGTAAAATATATAATATATAAAGCCTAAATAGTTTAAATAGGATATTACTTCTTCATCCTTGGATTGACATTCAGATTGCAAGTAATAAGACAAAATGGTTCATCTATTATTATTATTATTATTATTATTATTGTTATCATTACACTTTGCTATAAGCGTCAGAATAAATCAGGACAAACTTACAGCATAAATACAGTATAAATATTTCTATAATATAGAAACACATGTTCTGTTCCAGTTAAACCTTCCAATAATCACAGCTTCAAAAATCAACAATACAATCACCACACAATTTAATGTTGGTATCTGTATCTGTATTTAAACAGTGCCTGTGCCCGCTAGCTACCCCCCTGCCCCAACATTTTCATGGTTGGACTCCTGCAAATGAAACACCAATGTGAGGTGCAGTGGTACAGTGGTGCAGTGGTGCAGTGGTTAGACCTTGATGGATACACCAGGCCTGCTTTTACGTGCTCTGCTGCCCTGCTGTAACCCACAGTTCTGTTAGTAAATCCACTCGTACCTGTGTCTGTGTCAGGCCCAGTTTGGCAGCCAGGTCGGCTCTCTCTGGCAGGGCGAGGTACTGGGTCTGCTGGAAGCGCTGATGCAGCGCCGCTAGCTGCAGGCTGGAGTAGATGGTGCGAGGTTTGCGCATCTTCTTCCCTTTGCTGCTCACACGAATCTCACCATTCTCAATCACAGCCGGCTTCTCATGTTCTTCATTATAAATAGATAAATAAGTAAATAAATAAAATTAGTTTAATGCTCATGTGGGGGATATTGATTTAGGAATAAAATACCCACCAAATGTGAAGCCTAACTACATTTACTGACTATAAATCATCTGTTTTATAACGGTGCGCCTGTGTCTGTATTATTTACACACTAATGACAACTTAACAAAAGGCTTTTTTAAAGATCTAATTCTGATTTCTCAATACACACAGAACTGCCTGTTGTAGATCACATCAAAATCACATTTATCCTAAAAACATAAAATATAGTACACTAAAGTATCTAAATAAATAAGTTTATAGTAATAAGTTCACTTTGCAAGCGATTGGTACAATTTGCTAATAAAGATCTAAATGATTCACACAGTTTAAATCAAGTCTTGTTGTGTAAAACCCTGAAGTTCTGCTGCTGTATATTCTTTAGAATGATTTTCCCTCCCATGTCCTCAGTAACTGGATATAATTAATAAATAATAAAAAAATACATAATGTTGACCTGTCACATATGCCTTTGGTTATTATTATGGTTTAAAATTATATGAAAAGAAATTGAAAACAATTGTATTACTTATTTAGTTTTCTTATCTGATATTAAGAAAGTTATATGCATTATTAGTACATTATAGTCAAAATTCTTAATAATTATTTAACCACAACTAAAATATGTGACGTGCAATACAGACATATGTGTTTATAATACTACCACTATTACTATTACTACTACTACTACTAATGATGATGATGATGATGATAATAATAATAATAATAATAATAATAATAACAATTTTGTATTTAATTAAATTGAACTTTGTGGACAATGTTTACAGTACAGTCAGCTATAAAAAAATAAAAGCGCATATAACAACAGTATTAATGATAAAACCTAAATCAGAAAGGTAAACAAGTACAACTGACAAATAGAGCCACACTAACACATATCAAGCAAACAGCTCAAATACGTCTATCATTTATATTTGTAATTTTTAATAGTTTAGTCTTAATTTAGTCTTATTTAAAATTCTATTTGAATGAGTTTGTGCTCACTGTATGCTAGACACTACAGGAGTCTATCAGATAATAATAATAAATCCCAATTTCTATTAAAATCATTGTGTAATAAACATCGCAGCACCTTTAAATCAACTCCAAATACGTTTTGATGACAATAAAATCGCATTTGAATAGTTAAATAAACATTAAAAATAAAAAGAGAGTGTTTTAGTATCGAACACCACCACAAGAGACTGTGGTTTACTACACACCACACCAACCAACAGTAGTAATTTTATACACCAAAATCTTATAAATACTGTTTTATATCCTATAAAAGTAGTACATTAAGTGGTTAATTTGCATCAATCAGCTGTCAAATTATAAATACTGTGATCATAATTTTAGATCATAAAAGTTGATAGGACTGATTTGCATGATTCCATTTCAGGTGACTGGACTCTGGTACAGCAGGCGCACTCACCGTTCTCGTCCTTCCTGGAGTCGCTTAGTTGGTTCCTGTAGTTGTTCTGTTGGTAGGAGATGTAGGCAGGAGCAGGGGCAGGGGCAGGAGCGCTCAGGGGAGCGGGGTAGCTGTAACTGAGCGGTCCGCCGTAATGACAAGCGCCGGGCGGGAAGGCACCGTCGTGCTGCGGGTGTCCGCCGGAGCGCAGCCCGTGCGCCGGGTAAACGTTATGCGCGAGTCCCGAGAAGTGCTGCTGGCTGGCGGGGTGACCGTGGCCGAGCTCTAAAAACGCCGATTTGGACGCATCCAGAGGACTCAAGGCGTCAGGCGCGAAGCTCATAGACATCATTGGAAGCAGAGGCCATAAAAGCGACGGACAGCGTCGGAGTGAGTCGGCCAAACAGTGCGCAGCGCCAAACCTAAACCAAACGCATTCCCATGGATTCTGTAGGCTGGTGAGACTAACAGCGACAAAAACAAAGAGGGGAAATATATTCCGAGTATATCGAATCGAATCGAGGAGCTAAAATGACTGAACTTTCTTAAACGGCCACAAAGCCGCCCGATATGTGAAAAGACGCAGTTCCGGAGTGCGTCCGAGTCAGTGCGCGCTCCGGCTGCGCGCTCTCTGATTGGCTTTGCGCACTCTGTATGTCACTCTGTGAGCGCAGGGAGAAGCTCATTAAACTGATGAACTGTGCTATAGAAAAGTGGCACACGCACACTCCACCTAATCACTCTGCTCAACCTGAAGGTGATTCACAAAAATACAATTCTTGGAAATGAAAATACAAAATCCATGGGCTTTGTTCAGGACTTTACAGCTTTAAATCATATTACACATAAAAACAATCAAATAAACAGTGAAAGTAATAATCCTATACACCTGTTTTGTGGTGGGAGTGGGTGGGGGTGTGAATATTCACAAATAATCAACATTAACATAAATCGCACAGCATTTTTTTTATAATTTTGTCATATTTTATTCTTATTTATATATGACTGCAGAAACACAGTGCCCTTTTTTCTTCTAGTTTGTTTTTTATACCTCATATGAATATGTGACAGTAAATTTAATCCACTTTATTCTAGCGTTGACGTTTTGTTAAAAATAAATACACACCCATGACATGGCATTCAAGTGGTGCTTCATCAGCATGAACCCATTCATGATTTTACTAAAACTCTTTGGAATTCTTTGGAAAAATCTTAATTACAGTTTTGGTTAGAGTCTGATGTTCCACGCAGACCCCAGTGATTTAAATAAAGTAAATCTATGACAAAAAAATGATGTTTTATAAATTCTTATATATAGTACAGTGGTATGTGTGCGTAATGCAAGCTGTAGCCTAGTGGTTAAGGTACTGGACTAGAAGGTCTCTGGTTCAAGTCACACCACTGCCAGATTGCTGCTGCTGGGCCCTTGAGCAAGGCCCTCAATTGCTCAGACTGTATACTGTTACTGTAATGTTAGTCGCTTTAGATAAAGGCGTAAATGTAATGCGAGGTGAATACAGTATTTATGCAAATATAAACGCTTATAAGCTTGTGAGTGCTCTTGTGAGCTTATAAGCAGCCTCATTCATCCACCTTGCAAATAATTAATAAAAAACAATGGTTTTCTTTTTTTTATTTAAGCATTTTTTTTTATTTTAGGGGTTGTTAATACGTTGGCCACGTAACAATAATTTCTAACGATGATAATCTTATTATGGGAAACATACACGCTTGGATTTTTTTTTAGTAGAAATGTCAAACTATATAGCTGAAAGTAGAAGAAACTGCTTCTTTAGGACAGGAAAACACACACTGCACCCCACTTTCCTTTCCTAAATATGTGTATAAGGTGTGAGGCAGAAAGGACGAACAGGCCGGGAAAGGAATTAAAGGCAGATTTTCTTAAATCTTAATTGAAAATAATTATTTAAAATTGTGATAAACACAGTGATGTAATTGGTCCAACTTTCGTTTCTAAAGAAAGGCTTTTATGGTGTAAATAGCTTTTAGGAAACATTTGAAGCACTTTCAGCTATTACAAATCAATTTGATGTCGCCCTTGGCCAATTATTCTGATGTAAAGAAGTTACAGGATTACACATTCAGTTTTAAATCTAATAATAGGGCACAAAAATGTGTAAGGTCATTTGATTATTATGTATTATGTTTGTACGCCTTATGATACCTAATTATGGTTATTAACGGGTAAATAGCTCAATTAAGAGCTTTGTGCTGCGCAATTACACCAAAATTAATAGTTAACATTATTTAAAATATTCCTCATTTTTAAGGCGTGAACCCCAAAATGCAGCCTGAAAATATTTTTGAGATAAATGAAACTGGTCTGTAATGAACCCCTTTTAAGAAGCAATGCTATATGATTGATGGACACATTTCACTTGAGTCTGAACCATATCTGGACAGTGAACTCCTGAGTAGGATGAGCACTGTTTGGATTTAGTAGTTTTACCCCGAGGACTAAACTGACTTGAAAATGCTGCATAACGGGTCCAGGTAAAGCTTGACAGGCCTTTTAAAGGAATGTCAGATTGTTCTTTAATCATCGCCGCGTTTTAACCTCAAAGCAAAACAGAAGCTCAGAAAAATACCACAGTAAGAAAAATGCTATTGCTTGGTTTGGTTTTACCAAAATTACATGTATGATTCTTCTTAAACATAACCTCAATTGCTTGTCACCAATTCTAAAGACCTTCTTCAGAATAAATGCGCATTAAATCTAAGCCGGCTTGGATGTGGTGTTTAAGATGGTGGGTTTGGAGCGGTTTGGTTGAAGTGCAGGTCTTAACCTTTATTTAAACCATTTCACTCATTCCTAACAGGTGCATAAAACCAATAACGTAAAATCAATTATACTGTATGCTGTCAACTTTGTAGCAGGAAGCTCGGGGAAGGTCCTTTCCTGTTCCAATATGACTGTACCCCTGTGCATGAAGCCATGAAGTCCATTAAGACATGCTTGGTGTGGAGGAACTTCAGTGGCTTGCACTGTAGAGTCCTGTAGAACGTCTTTCTGATGAACTGCAAAGACTAAAAGCTTCTCATACAACATCAGGTCCTAAAATTCACAAATAATCTTATGAAACTGCAAAATCTCCCAAAACACAGTACCAAATATTGTGGGAAGCTTTTGCAGACGAGTGGTAGCTCAGTAATCAGAAGGTTGCTGGTTCAGGTCCCATCACTGCCATGTTGCCACTGTTGGGTCCCTTCACACTCAGGTGCTCTAATTCTATTTAACATTAATTGTAAGTCACTTTGGATAAACGCATGCTTTTGGGCTTATTATGGGATGTCCAACATGCTTATGGTCAGATGTCCCATAATTTTGGCATTTTGGTGTAAATACACTGAAAAAAAAACCTTGAAAATGCACTAATTTATATTTAATGTATGATTGTTTGTGTTTTGAAAACATTTGTGATGATTTTTTGATTCTCACTGTCTGTCCTCTCTGTATTAAACACAAAACCAGCATATTTTAGTTTAAACCATAGACCAGAATTTGGCAGCAGGAATCTTCCTAACTAATGCTTCTTTATTTATTTTATTGTTTCTGCAGCAGATTGCACAAGAGAATTCGAAGTTATGTGAGTTTAGTACCAATTATAGTGCCTCATAAAATAAATACTTTTGTGCATTTGGAAAAAATGTTTCTACATTTATTACTTAAAGTAAATAAAAATGTCACCAGGACCGAAGCTGAACCGGTTTTTGACGTGATTTATTCATACAGAGGAAAAACACTAATGATTTTAAGAGAGTAACCTGACAGGGTAACGAGCAGCAGGTGGAATTAATATACTACAGTGTTAACTGAAAAATCTGACAAGGGAACATATTTAATCAACAAAACAGACGTTGTAGGTGGCACACGGTTCCACAGCCCTGGGGGCATGGGTTTGTACCTGGCTTTTGTCTGTTGGGGAGTCTTGGCATCTTCTCCGCTTGGGTTGTTTTCATTTCACTTTTTAATAACATGCAGAAATTAATCGATCACTCTGAGTTGAGTTTTTGTGGATAAACATGTTATACTATTCAAAAACTAAGAATAGATTGTTGATTAACAATAAATTGAACTGTCATACCCTGGTAAGGTTTGAGTAAACACTAATAAACAGTGTAAATGACTGTATTGTTGCACTAATGCTGTAATGCTGAGGCTGTAAATCCTTTCACAGTGATTATTCTGTTTACCTTACACAGAATAACCTTAAATATCATCAATTACACCCAGATACACATTCGTTTTTAAGTTCTCTCTTAAATAAAAGTAAACTGTAAGCAATCAAACAATGCAATAAGACACTACTGGATTTCCACCATCATTAAATCTTCTAAATATTTGTAGGAAGCCATTAGGATCAATAAATAAATCTAACATTCCACATTAGCTTCAATCCCCTGCTGGGTTGAGTAACTGGAGTGTTAATATTTCCCTTATAAGACCATAAAGCAAAGCAGAAAGCTGAAACAAGAACAGGGATACATACCACGTATCTCCCAGTTTATAAAAAGGATCTTTAAATCTGACAGAATGAAGCTGAACTGTGCGGTGTTGGTGCGCCACTTGCTCATTTTGGTCTTTAGGCCTGTATGGGTTCACCACTTCTGGCCCGGCCACAAGCCATCCAAAGTCAAATGGTCAGAGACTAAATATGATCATGGTGGTGAAAAACCAATACAAAAAGATTCATTAAAAGAATAAAAGAGGCATTGCAGCCTTATCCACTGTCTATGTAAGAAAGAAAGCAGAGACAGATACAGACGTGTTTTGGAATCAGCAGTAGGTTAGACTTCAGGAAATATAAGAAAAAAGTAAATTTAAGCACTCTGAGTTTAAAGCAAAAGCTGCAAAACCACCTCATGCATCCAGATACTCAAATACTTCATCAGAAAAACCTGCAAAAAGTTTAAGGTAATTGGTTGGTTTTGTATTTGCAATGCAGCTTAAGGGACAAACCCTGTCATAACATTAAAACCACCTCCTTGTTTCTACACTCACTGTCCATTTTATCAGCTCCACTTACCATATAGAAGCACTTTGTAGTTCTACAATTACTGACTGTAGTCCATCTGTTTCTCTACATGCTTTGTTACCCCCTTTCACCCTGTTCTTCAATGGTCAGGACCCCCACATGATTCTCAGCACTGCAGTGACACTGACATGGTGGTGGTGTGTTAGTGTGTGTTGTGCTGGTATGAGTGGATCAGACACAGCAGCACTGCTGGAGTTTTTAAATACTGTGTCCACTCACTGTCCACTCTATTAGACACGCCTACCCAGTGTGTCCACCTTGTAGATGTAAAGTCAGAGACGATTGCTCATCTATTGCTGCTGTTTGAGTCGCTCATCTTCTAGACCTTCATCAGTGGTCACAGGACGCTGCCCACGGGGCTGTTGGCTGGATATTTTTGGTTGGTGGACGATTCTCAGTCCAGCAGTGACAGTGAGGTGTTTAAACCTCACTCATACCAGCACAACACACACTAACACACCACCACCATGTCAGTGTCACTGCAGTGCTGTGGGGGTCCTGTGGGGGTCCTGACCATTGAAGAACAGGGTGAAAGGGGGCTAAAAAAGCATGTAGAGAAACAGATGGACTACAGTCAGTAATTGCAGAACTGCAAAGTGCTTCTGTATGGAGCTGATTAAATGGACAGTGAGAGTAGAAACAAGGAGGTGGTGTTAATGTTATGGCTGATCGGTGTGTGCAGAATAAAGAAGATATTGCTGGTCATTATTATATAAACATGTCTGTAGATCCTGACTGTTGTTGTGAAGCATTTAATTTAATTCAGAAATATCAAAGCAAAAATGGTTAAATTCTCTTCACTCATTTGCCAGGGTAGATCCCTGTGAATAGCAGTCATAACAAAGTGGGGTGCAGTACGGGGTGTGTGGGGCAGAAGGGACAGGGTGAAAAAGGAAAGGTAGATGTTCTTTAAGCTGTAATTATGTCTACGTTATGGAAAGAACAAAGCCGGGCCCTGAGGTCATGAGACTGGGACGTGTCCTCGCCGTGCCTTAATACAAGCGAGGGAGACTGTTAATAACAATACTGCTGATCAGAGCCCAGACTTGCTGGCGTCTGCTTCCTTACCCACGTTTGTACGGATGTGGCTGAGCATGGGTGTGTGTACGAGGAGGAAAGCCGTGTGCCCGGGCATACTTACGTCTGTATGACAGTACAAGTGTGTCAAGGGTTGCGGTGGCCGACGTTACGGTCGTCCTGCCATTCATCCGAATACACAGGGTGTTCCACTTCTGTGTTCCTGGCCCACTTTCAGTTCATGTGTCATATTTTTCTGATGCTCAACCTTTGTGTGGTGCATACTTTTGGAATTAGTGCAGAACAGGTTCTCATGACACCACGGCTGGATAGATGTGTGAGCACTCGCTTTAATGCTTTAATGCTTTAAGTTAGAATTTGCTTCACAAACACAAAATTTTTAGACATTTCTAGTCGTCTAACATTGCTGCAAGAACTGCTGTTACTTTATTTCTATTGCCTTGGTTTATTAATTCATGTTATTAATGTCACATGATTGACTGCTACTGTGTTCAGGGTGTATTCCTCACTTTCGGTGACCTCCTGTAACCATGGTAAGCATGACATGGTTGCTGAGAACCAATAACAAAGAAAATCATAACTAATAATAATCAGAAAATGTGCTTTATAAATAAATTACTTACTTAAATTACTTACTTACTTTAAAATAAAAGCTAAAAAAGAACTCTGATATTGTTCAATACTCCTTATACCTGCATACCTTTTAATCACTATAATCACATGTAATATTAAAGTAATTCATATGTATTATTGAATATTAATAATATTAATCTAGTATTTAGTCAGGCTATGTATGTGTATTAGTATATATTTGAACTGTATTAGCAAACCTTGTGGTTTTTGGCCTCATTTCTCAAAAAAAAAAAAGAAAGAAAAACTCCACAAACCACAGTGTTTACACCAGGATTTAACATTTTTCACCCAACGTTTGCCCTGAGGAGAGAGAGACGGCTGATAGGTGAGTGTTTGTGTACTTGGTGTGATGTGCCTGACTAATATGGCCTCAGTCCTAATGCAAAATAAAATCATCTGATGCATCCAGCAAGAGGGTTTGAGCCCAGAAGTAAGCCACAGATATTACACTGGATATACATTAAATATGCATTAAATAGTCATATTTAGACTCATATAATTCAGTATTCAGGTCCTTTAGTGGGTACTAACTGCACCTTTGGACTCTAAACTATACTGTTCATGTTCATGTCATTAGTTGGAGCCTCACACCACCATACGAGCCTGAAAAGAACTTCAGAACAAACCCAAACTCACTTCAGCATCAAGTTTAAAGATAAAATCATGTGAGTAAGAATTTCCCAGAGTTAAATAAGAAATGCATTGGAATTAATCACTCACTTTACTGGAAACATCAGCATTTAATTCTGTGTAGTGAATAAACAACGTACCAGGGTTTAAATAAATCAGAACTCATGGTATAGTGGGGCAAAGTTATGTTTATGTAATGTATAAATATATAAATATAAATATATCTATTTATGTATGTATATATTTATGGACCAGCCAGTCCCAACATGAGGTTGGTCAGCATGGTGTGTTATTTCAAATATTAAGAAACAGTCGAAGAATAAAACTTAAATTTATTCTTAATTTAAACCTTTAATTTTGCATCACTGTCACAATCAATGGTAATTAAAATTACGTATATTCCTTGTTTTTTAAATCCAATATTAAAATATAGGTTTAAATTATATGTGTATATATATATAAAGATTTGTAGATAAAAACAATAAGATATTATTAAGAGGACAAACTCTGTGATAATGTGATGTTACACTTCCAACCAGAATCCTATATGCCATCCAATCTACCAATCTCCCGTGCCAAACAATCCGGGTGTCCCAACTTTAAAAGTGAAAAACGAGTAAAGAAAGTGTTTTTTTAAAAATCTGAGCTAAAAAATCCAGCTAAAAATAAACAGCAATAGTAAAGATGCTAAATAAAATTCTTTTCCATTTTGTTGCTTTGGTTCTTTCTTGATACAAGATTGTATTTAGTTATTTGAAGACGGCCCTGTTTGGGGTTTTGGGGTGTTGGGGGGCAGGAGAGGTGTCTCTGTGTTTAGCTTTTCTGTGGGAATGGAGAGCACTGTCTGTGTGTCTGTGTGTCTGGATTTTTTGGCTCGATCTTTGGTTGCAGCACCGACGGTAATTGTTACCAGACAGAGAAGTGAAGGAAGGGTTTTTAGGAAGCTCTGCAGGAACGCCTCACACCCCTGCTTTTATTCTTAGACAGGGTGTAAGATCTCTTATTAGACGCTATTAAAAAGCTCTTAAATGTGATTGTGACGGGAAAATAGTTTTCAGACCGAATTCACCTCGGAGAAAAAAGCGCGCAGTGTTCTGGAGTGTGGAACAGGTGCAGGAACTTGTGCACTTCAGCTGGAACGTTCACATCAGTCCTCAAGGTCTTCAGAGATTCAGAGACACGTCCATTAGGACAGGCCATTTCTCTCATCACTGATATATACTGTCAAATATATACTGTTTTACTTTCAACTCGTTTATTTAGGATTATTTAGCGAATTAAGAAAACATTTTAAATATTCTTACGATTCTGGTCAAATTAGTTTGGTCCATTGAGGACTATCTTAATAAATCCAGCAAAGCTTTAATCAGCAAACAATTACAAGAGCCACAAAGCATATATTTTTAAAATCAAACCTTTACTTTTCAATTTTGCAAGATTTAGGTAGACGATTTATTACAATTATCATTTCGAATAGGAACACGTCCTTTCGGCACAAAACACAACAATTCAAAACCTAAAAAGTGCAAGAACGTTTACCAGTTTCCAAATTTTTGTTTTGTTTTTGTTTTTAACCTGTATTTATAAACATACGAGCCTAAATTTTGTATTTGAATAAGCATAAAATGAAGAAACGATCTGCCTGTGCATTATTCCATTCGATTTCGTTTCCTAATTTACTTCGTTGACTAAAAATTGTTTTGTTTACAGAGTCTGTAATCATTTTTAGTTCTTTAAAATGTTTATTTGGTTTTTTTTTAGAACAAGCTTGATCAGAAATATACATACAGCAATTTGGATGTATTAATTTGGTCTTGTTGAAGTTCTAGCGTCAGTAAACTTTGGACATGGTCTTAATACCTTGAGGTGATTATAATTAAATGTATGTTATAAATCACAATCGTTTGGAATTTGAACAACACTGTTTCCATACCTGAATATTATATTGGCTTAAAATAGGAAACTAATTCTACTGTATATAATCATTTAAATATGCGAATGTTTTGTAAAATCTTCTACACAGTTTGCACACAGCAGTAGTAAATACATCGGCTGCCCTGCTGCTTCTCATCTGGAGAGCATTCAAAAGGACCAAACCGTGTATATTTACCGTGTTTACACCACTTGTTTTGTCCTCCACAGCCAGCTCACCAGGCACACTCCAGTAAGTGAGACAGAACTCGACCATAAATCAGTGGATTTTCCGCAGTAAATGTAGATGCTCTTCACAGCCAGAGACCAAAAATCTGGTTTAGATCAAGACCAGAGATCTGGAGCTGCTGGAGCAACCGGTGGCTGAGATGCTGAAGTTCAGATAAGGCCACAGAAGGGGAACCTTAACATGATGCCAGGGATGGCTGGTAAGTGTGAATACCAGGGTGCCAAACATTTTTATAATTTCTTTCATCACAAAGAAGAAGAAGCACCATTTTTATAAACACTGGGAGAAGCTGGGCTACATGTATGTGCATCTACAGTCTCTTATTTACATCCTTTGCTAGACACAATGATTGACTTATACACTCTGAGCACTTTATTTATTTATTTATTTATTATTAGGGACGTATATCTCACTATAGTTCTATGTAGAAATGTACTGTTGGTATTCAACTACTGACTGAAAACAGTCTTATCATACAGTCTTATCATACAGTCTTATCATAGTCATACAGTCTTATCATAGTCATACAGTCTTATCATACAGTCTTATCATAGTCATACAGTCTTATCATACAGTCTTATCATACAGTCATACAGTCTTATCATACAGTCATACAGTCTTATCATACAGTCTTATCATACAGTCATACAGTCTTATCATACAGTCTTATCATACAGTCATACAGTCTTATCATACAGTCTTATCATACAGTCATACAGTCTTATCATACAGTCTTATCATACAGTCTTATCATACAGTCATACAGTCTTATCATACAGTCATACAGTCTTATCATACAGTCATACAGTCTTATCGTACAGTCTTATCATACAGTCTTATCATACAGTCATACAGTCTTATCATACAGTCTTATCGTACAGTCTTATCATACAGTCATACAGTCTTATCATACAGTCTTCTCTGCTATTTAGACGTATCAAAATGGACTGTTCCTCTTTATTTACACCTTATTCAATTCCTACACTTTATTAAGGATAAATAACGCTTTATAATATTACATACATATAAACAATCATGCCGTCAAACCCTCTGGAAATTGATGCAACGTTTTAATAACGCTCTCGGCCCGCCAACAGAACGTGTGTGAGGACAATGGCGGAATTAAACGCTAAGTCTCAGCACTTAGGAGACCTTTGTCTATATGAAACCTGCCTTCTGCACCGAGTGGAGGATAAAGGTGTCCGATTATAAAGACGCCTGACGGGGAGGGCTGAGACGGCCTGTGGCAGAACCCCTCCCTGAGGGAAGTGGGATGCAGCACATGTCCGCCTACTCACCGGCCAAACCTCACGGCCTGGGGTTGCTACGTATAGGTGGTGAATTTCTAAAGACCGGTTTACCAGGTCCGGGGATTATCCTTCTGGAGTTACCAAACCCCCGCGGTAACGTGACCCCCCTCAGACACAGCCCATCATGAGAGTAATGGCTTGTTGTTAAACGTTTAATCAGTGTCCGTGTGTATGGTCAGTCTCAGATGACCAGAACGACTTCACTCAAACCAGTTTGGTGCTCCTGGTGCAGATCGTGTCCTGTCCGCCAATGCCAAGGTGATTGCCGACATGAAATTAATAGACCCCCCCTCTATCTTCTAGTCTTTACAGGTAATACAAAAGACCCCGCCTGCATGACCCAAGGTCAAATCCGTCTAACACTTTAGCGGGAACAAATCCAAAGGATCGAGTTCAGTCATAAACGCTCCACTGTGATTTACGCCCGTCATTCCCGACACCCAGCGATACAGAGACCACGTCTGAGCCACTTTTTACGAGCCGTTTCATAGAAAGCGAGACACTATATGGACAAAAGTATTGGGACAGCCTTTTTAAATTCTATAAATCTGTAAAAATACAAAGAAAATAATATAATAATATAATAATATGCAAGACTGTGTCCATGTGCACAAAGCAAACTCTATAAAGACCTCAGCCCCACTTAACAGTGTTTGGAATGAACTGGAACATCAGCTGAGGCTTTCTTGACCAATGTCATCTTTGTAAGAAGCGTCTTAGAAACAGAAGAGCGGCTGATGTTCTAGCTGAAAGATTCCACACCGGTCACTCTATTTTAACACCGTTTGGTTTGGCCATAACATTAAAACCACCTCTACCTACCTACACTCACTGTCCATGTTATCAGCTCCACTTACCATATAGAAGCACTTTGTAGTTCTACAATTACTGACTGTAGTCCATCTGTTTCTCTGCATGCTTTGTTACCCCCTTTCACCCTGTTCTTCAATGGTCAGGACCCCCACAGGACCCCCACAGAGCAGGTATTATTTAGGTGGTGGATGATACCAGGTGGACCAAAAAGGTAGGAGTGTCTAATGGAGTGGACAGTGAGTGGACACGGTATTTAAACAGTCATACCAGCACAACACACACTAACACACCAGCACCATGTCAGTGTCACTGCAGTGCTGAGAATCATCCACCACCTAAATAATACCTGCTCTGTGGGGGTCCTGACCATTGAGAAACAGATGGACTACAGTCAGTAATTGTAGAACTACAAAGTGCTTCTATATGGTAAGTGGAGCTGATAAAATGGACAGTGAGTGTGTATCAGTTTATATAATATAAAATGTTTCTATAATATTTCGCACTGCTTGTGTTTGTCATTATACTGTCCTCACTCCAGGAGCAACACTAAGACTGAGTGTTGATGAAGGTAAACATGCCCTTTGGCCCCGACTTTCAGCCTTGACCGCCTCACGCGACGCGTCTCAGTGTTTGTTACTGACGCCTTAAAAGAAGAGAAATAAAGAAACGCTGATAAGTGTTCCGCAGGCGTCAGCGTCCGACTGTCAGAGTGTTCCATCATATCTAAAAATTCCTGAGATGTTCGACGTAAAACGAGTGCAGTAAGCTCTCCGAGGACTACTAAATTTTAACCCTAGTAACATCTTGACAACATGCTGATGTCGGAACACAGAGACGTTACAGGTATCAGTCAGAAGAGGCGCCCTCTAATGGTGACGGATCCCAGTCGCTCAGAGCCACCTGAAGACTGATGGGAAGGGCCAGGTGACCTTTACGGAAGATCAAAGCCGTGCAGGTTATTCATGTCCTTTAATCTCGAAGTATGTCTAAGAGTTGTGACCCCCAACCTATTGATCCCGGTGACCCTTGAGTGAAGAACTAAAGAATCACCTGCCTGGAAGCAACCACGCCAGGAAAGCTAATCTCAGCCGGCGGACGCTGCAGACTGTGCTTCAAATTTGTCATAATTTTCAATGTCAAGTGTCACGACTAAACGAGGTTCATTAGATGTTTACATGGTGATTAAATAGCAATAAATTGAAAAGAAAGTGCTTATTTGTTGGCAATATTGTGCTCGGTCGATAAATGTTGGTGGCGCTTGGTGGCTGGGTGGTTTAAAATGCTGGTCTACCAACGCTGAGATCAGCCAATCAGGCGTCTACCCTTGCAATGGATGAAGAAAAAATTCATCTTTGGACTTGCAGTGGTTGTTAAAGACCTCTAGTGTTGGTTTTTGATTGAAGATGAAAGACTTTCGCTGAGGGATGGTAGTGAGACCGAAGTCTATAAAATATAAATCGCAATTCTGGGAAATTTGCATATTTTACGCTTTCCAATAGAACAAAATGTAATACAAGACAACAAACCTGAATAAACACAGTAACTGACCCTGTAAAGGAGTTACAGCATCATAACTTACTCAATTAACCAAATTTTATTAATAAATGGATTAAATAAGACTTGAAATATATCTAAAGCAGGTTGTTGAGTTACAAACCCATTTCCAAGCTTCTGGATCCACGGTGCACCACATTAAACCAATATTTCTAAAAACAGAGAGAACTTGTGGCCATCTGATCGAAATTCCTCCAAGGGTGCATGAACGACTTCTCCAGGAAGGCAGGAAAAAACCCAGAGGAACATCAAAGGAACTGCAGGCCTTTGCTTGCTTCAGATAATGTCAGTGTTCCAGATCCATCATTAGTGAAGAGAGCGAGGAGAAACCACCGCTAACCACAACCAACACAAAGGAAAAGTGTTAAAGGCCCTCGAAACTCACGAACACATCGTTCCACAGTATGAACATCATACAGAGTGTTAGGGTGGTTTTAGACCTGATTAGTCAAAGTCCTGACTTGTTCACCTTTTAACATGACAATGACCTCAAGCATAGAGCCAAAACAACACCTGAATGACCTTGAAGGGCGCAAACAAACCCCAGACTTAATAGACCTTGCCATTAAACTTAAAAACTTAGAAAGCTGCAGTCAGCTAGTCAGGGTGTAAATGATTTGGGCGTTTGGTGCTCGTTTAAGGTCCTGACAGAGCATCTCAATGGGGTTTGAGTCAGGTCTTGGACTGATCAAGTCTAAAACCACTATGTATAGCCTATAAATCTTATTTCCCTCCTGAAAGGAAGTTCTACCAGGTACTACCAGGTTGTTTTGGCTCTATGCTTGAGGTCACTATCATGTTCATGTCATGTCCAGGAGGGAAATAAGATCAAGTCCATCTATAGTCTATACATGGTTGTTTTAGACCTGATTAGTCAAAGTCCTGATTTGTTCAACTTTTAACATGACAATGACCTCAAGCATAGAGCCAAAACAACACCTGAATGTCCTTGAAGGGCGCAAACGAACCCCAGACTTAATAGACCTTTCCATTAAACTTAGAAACTGGTTGCACCACGTTTAGCTGCAGTCAGCTAGTCACAGTGAGAATAATTTGAGTGTAAAGTGATTGTTTAAGGTTCTGACAGGTACTATCAGGTTGTTTTGGCTCTATACTTGAGGTCATTGTCATGTTAAAAGGTGAATTGCTTTGTTTGTTCCCTAGAGGAGGTTTGATTCCTGTTTTTGGCTGCATTTATCCTTCACTTTAATTATTACCAGTCTCTCTGTGTCTGAGGCTCCTCATAGCACCGCCAGCGCTGCGTGCTACCATAAGAATAGTCTTGGTTCTTGGCTGCAGATGGTTGTCCTTCCAACAGGTTCTCCCATCTCTTCACAGGAATTTTGGAGCTCTTTTTTTGCGTACCCTTGACCACCTGGTACGACACCCAGCCTTGAACTCGTTGTTTTGCAGGTATGGAGACAATCTCTGCAGTTTTTTCCCTCCGAGAGGTCAGGCGTGGTTTAACCCCAATCTTCTCCATCTGCCCGACTTGCGCAGACACTGCAGCTGCAGTCCAGTTGGTGTAGGTGCTGCAGGGAGATCGATTGTACAGGAAACGGCTTAATTGACCCTCACTCTCGCTGCAGGAATGCAAATAGGCCTCCATTTTTAGTCCTTATTTTGACTCCTACCCACATCCATGGTGAAGCCCTTTCTCAGAATGGCTAAAATACACTATATGCCCAACAGTGGCCCAATAGTGGCAGCTTGGGGTTTGAGGTGGTGGGGTTTGAACCAGCAACCTTATGCTTACTAGTCCTGTACTTGAACCGCCAGGCTACAACCGCCCACATTTACATTTGTGACATTCAATTCAAGCAATCGAGGTTTAAGGACCTTGCTCAAGGGCCCAACAGTGGAAGTGGCGGAAGCCGGGCTTAAACCAGGAACCTTCTGATTACCTTATCCAGAGCTACCTGTGTTTGGGATCATTCTCCTGCTCTCAGAAGGCAGAACGTTCCTCCAAAGTCATTTTTAGTTCTGGAATGTCCTTTTTAGGCAAATGGAGGTTCAAACCAGTTCCTTCCCATCTCTGCAGCACCCACACAAACTATCTGGCTGAGCTTTAGCCCAGAGGCGGTCCGGCCCTCCACTTCAAACCCAATTAGTCAAATCACATTTCAAAAGTGCTGGAGATACCTGCCAGTGGTTAAACTCTTCAGGTGTCAAAGCGCTGGATTAAACCCCGGGCAGAACGAGCGGGATGGGATTAGATCTAACAAAGGACCTCACGTTTCCACCCACACCTGCGCCGGAGTATGCCCAGAGCCGTCGGTCCAATTTGCAGGTGCTCAGAACCTAATCTTATGGCTGGCGGCGCAGTTGGGGTGTCCGGTTTCCTCCGAGCGCGTTCTCTGGGCCCGGTCCACCCCCCGCGGCCGGAGAGCTTCCGCCCGCACTCGGATTATAAGCTCAGTGATCAATCATTTACATCAGTGATCAGGTCCCGGTGTCAAAACAGGAATCGAACCCGAGTTGGGACGCGAGGCGCGGGAAGAGGGATTGATGTCACGCTTGGGGAAGGTGAGGAGATGGTGGGCGCTGTGTGGGTGTAAAGGACGGTCTAATGTCTACACGCTACATAGCCTCCGGTCAGTGTCTATAAGTTCTCGCATGTTCATTCGATGTCAGCGTGGGTGTTCTGAGGGGACTCTGGTTACTTTCCACCTTCCAAAAATGCAAAAGGTTGATTGACTATTTTACATTAGTGTCTGAGTGTGGTGTTTCGGAGCCCTGTCCAGTGTTCCCTGGTGTTCCTGGCCTCACTGCAACCCTGGTCGAATAAAACAATAATCCTGCTTTGCCTCACCACCCTAGTTTCTTCAGAGTTCCTCCTGAAAAAGTTCTCTAAATAAACGATTATGATTTGCCTTTTAACAAGACAGTGACCTCAAGCATAGAGCCAAAACAACACCGGAACGTCCTAGAAGGGCGCAAGCAAATGACAGACTAAAACCCCATAGATCAGTGGTTTCCATCAGTGTTCTACATTAGTGACTGAGTGCGTTAGTGTGGTGTTTCAGAGCCCTGTCCAGTGTTCCCTGATGGTCCTGGCCTCACTGCAACCCTGACCGGATAAATACTGCCAGTTACAAACCGTGTGATGAACTGGCGACCTGTCCAGGCACGAATTCCAGCAGATCCTGCCGAAAAAAGCCAGGTCTCTAAATAAACGATTAAATGCCCAAGTTCACCTTTCAACAAGACAGTGACACTCAAGCATAGAGCCAAAACAACACCGGAAGTGCTGGCAAATGCCAGACTTAAACCCCATAGAACAGTGGTTCCCAAATATCGAGCCATGGATCGGTACTGGTCTGTGGGTGTTCTGAGGGGACTCTGGTTACCTTCCAAAAATCTGCAAAAGGTGGATTGACTATTTTTCGTTAGTGACTGAATGCGCTAGTGTGGTGTTTCGGAGCCCTGTCCAGTGTTCCCCAATGGTCCTGGCCTCACTGCAACCCTGACTGGATAAAAACTGCCAGTTATGTACCCTGTGATGGACTGGCAACCTGTCCGGGGCGCTTCCTACCTTATGTTCGGTGAAACTCAGGAACTAGCAGCACTGCACCAAATAATCCGATTCCCACGTGTCCTGGAGAAAATGACTCGGAATAACAGGTAAATAAAACAGAAGTGAATTGGGACACGACGGCGGGCACAACGGGAGCACGCGCTCCAGAAACCAAATAGTGGGCACCGGTGGGGATTCCGTCGGGAACGTTCAGTTTATGAGACAAACAGAACTCAGATATGAGCAACACAGGGACGGATGACGTTCCCATGAGAAAATCAAACCACCTGTAGATCCTCTCTGCTCCGTTCAGGGGTCGTTCTGTCTTCATCTCTGTGTTCAACTGCCGAATGTAATTCCATAATCGCCCTGCTCCACCGACGTGGTGCAACCTGGGATATGTTTAGATCATTCCAGCACCTGTTTCCCCACAAGCTCCTCTAAACGGCCGCTTGGTGATGCCAAACTGAAGCCTTCAGACGATAAACATTCTGGGGTTGTGGGACGTCTTGTTGTCGTTTTGACTCGACTCAATTATTTGTGCCAAATCAACCATTTCACAACGGAGACTCGGAAAAGTGCCGGAGCTTCTGGAACGGTGGATTTTGTGTAGAACGGTTTGAATTCCTTGGATCTACACCTCCTCCAAATTGGGTGCAAAAGGTGGATCGAATATTCTAAATGATACTGAGTGAATGCGTGAGTGTGGTGTCCAGTGTTTCATGATGTTCCTGGCCTCGCTGCAACCCCGTCCAAATTAAAACTGCTTGTTAAAATGGCCTGGCCATTTAACTTTTGCCCAGTGTGTGTTCCAGCAGATCCTGCTTTGCCTCACCACCCTGGTTTCTTCCAAGTTTCTCCCGAAAAATGCCAGGTCTCTAAATAACCAATTAAATGCACAAGTTCATCATTTAACAAGACAGTGACCTCAAGCATGGAGCCAAAACAACACCGGAAAGTCCTAGAAGGGCGCAAGCAAACGCCAGACTTAAACCGGTTGATGGAAGTTCACAGACACTCGGCATCCAATCATAGAGAGCTTGAGAGGATCTTTCAGAATGGCAGGATGGGATAAACTGCCTAAATCCACATTTATCACTTCTAATAAGTGCTACCAAGCTTCTGACGCCTCTTGTGGAACCTTCAGCCGTTCTTCTCCTGAAGAACCTTCCAGCTCAATGACTGCTTTCTTTAAATCCCACCAAGGGTTTGATTGAAGGTCCACGCCAAGATATTCCAGCACTGATTCCTTAACCAAGCGTCGGCTGACCTGTTAGTGCGTTTGGGATCATCGTCCTGCTTGAAAGTCCAACCATCACCAAGGTTCGATCAACACCCAACGATAGAACGGTCTCAGCAGTATCAATAAACTTCCTCAGATCTGCACCTGAGAGGAGGCAGGGAAATATCCGACCCTCGTGGCTTTTGATTAGCCTTAATGACCGGCCAATAGGGAAGCCGTGTTTGGATGACAGAAGGATGTGGTGTAGACGAGATGCTGAACCACAAGCAGCCTAATGAGACACGTTGGTTTACCAGCTAACAAGGTCTTCCCTAAATAGTCGGACCGGAGGGAAGAGAAAACGGTTTCCCCTTAGGAGACGACGACCGCGAACAAAAGCCGCAACTTCTTCGCCAGACAATTATCATAAGATGTAAAAACAAAACAATTAACCCGTTTAAATGTCTCGTACCGGCATCAATCGATAAAGGACTGACGACTCGACATTTTAACGTCTTTAATAATAAAAGTCTCGGTACGACAGGTAAACCTGACCTGGATGACGCAGGAGAAACCCTCGTTCTAACACGACAGCTGGGCACGACCCAGGATAATTGATCCGGTTCGAACCCTACACCTGTTTGACGCGCTCCACTCCCACATGTCAGCCCCTTGACATATGCCAGCTCTCAAAATCTCCTGTGCACCGGGGGGGTAACACGACCGAATAAACACAGATGCTCGCACAAACGAGGGCGACTCGCGGCGGTCTAGAATAGCGACGGTTCTCAACCAGCCCGGGGTGTTTCGGACCTGTGATTCGGACCCACTGCGACCCTGATCAGGATAGAACAGAGGTAGAACACACAAAGAACGAATTAAATTATTTATTTATTTATTTAGAAGTGACGATTTTTTGTTAGTTTTAATGAATCTGTTTGTGAACAACAGCTAGGCTGTGGGAATTTGTGCCCGTTCAGTCGGTGTTCCGGTTCATCCCAGTGCTCAGGGCTCTGAGCTTTTCTCCATGTCTTTCAAGAGATGGCTTTACTGGAACAGGTAAGGGCCTTAAAGCCCTAAAGGGCTTTCATGAAACTGGTTCTGTTTTGGAACAGCAGCTGTGGGAATTTGTGCCCATTTAGTCTACTGTAAGGGCCTTCTCTAAACTGCAAGGACCATCCCTAAACGGCTGTCATGAAACTTGTGCCTGTTTAGTCCAACAATGAGAGCGTTTGTATGGCTGAGGTGCTGATGTCGGTGTTCCGATTCATCCCAAAGCTTTTCTTCATGTCTTTCAAGAGATGGCTTTGTGCACAGGGGCACAGTTATGCCGGAACAGGAAAGGGCCTTCCCTAAACTGTAAGGACCTTCCCCAAACTGTGAGGACCTTCCCTAAACTGTGAGGACCTTCCCTAGACTGTAAGGGCCTTCCCTAAACTGTAAGGACCTTCCCCAAACTGTGAGGACCTTCCCTAAACTGTGAGGACCTTCCCTAAACTGTGAGGACCTTCCCTAAACTGTAAGGACCTTCCTTAAACTGTGAGGACCTTCCCCAAAGGGCCATCATGAAACTGGACCTGTTTTTTTAACAACAGCTAGGCTGTGGGAATTTGTGCCTTTCAGTCAAATGATGAAAGCGTTTGTTTGTCTGGGGACTGATGTCGGTGTTCTGATGCATCCCAGAGCTCAGGGCTCCGAGCTTTTTTTTAGAAAATGACCTTCCCTAAACTTTGAGGACCTTCCCTGAAGGGAATGGGAATTTGTGCCTGTTCAGCTGCTAAAGGAATAAACAGTTCAGAAATGGATCAGGATCAGCACTGGATCAGGACGGTTCTTCCCGTCGTTACATTTTGCACATGGGCGCGGCGGGGTGTGGGTTCTGTTCCCCTCCATTCGAAACATGAATCAGCCCGGGCTGGAACTACAAGCTCCGCCCCCTCTTCCGCTTTCACCCTAATATGGTACCAGCGATCTGAGATGCCCCCGACGTGACCAGGGTCTTTACTGACCCACTTCCTGTGGGTTGGTCCGTTTCCGGTAACGAATCCAGCCCGGCTGGAGCGAGACCGCCAGATAAACTCTGTACTGCGCCGATCCCGGGGCCGTTAACGTCGCCTCATTACTCAAAATCTGCTCCCCCGGGGTCCCAAAAACCAAACCAAACGTTTATCTGATCGGATCTCCTTCAGCCAGGCGGTAAAACATGAACCGACGTCTTACCAGCAAAATAAAAAATAAACATTCAGTTCGAAGGCAAGTTCATATATCATGTACACACTACATGGCCAAAAATATTTGGACACCAGACCGTGAGCTTGTTGGACGTCCCATTATTAAAATGTGAGCTCTTTTGAGCTAGAACAACAGCAGCTGTTCTGAGAAGCTTCTCACAAGACTTTGGAGTGTGTTAGTGTGTGGGAATTTGTGCCTGTTCAGTCAAAATATGACAGCGTGTGTATGTATACGGCTGGGTGCTGATTGATCAGTCGGTGTTCCAGTTCATCCCAGAGCTGGTGAGTGGGGCTGAGCTCAGAGCTCTGTGCAGAACATCCCCGAACTGCAGGTTAGCCCTCGGCTTAGCCCTAGGCCAGCGCCTCTTCAGTGGCCCGGTCATTGTGATGCATCAGAAAGTCTGAAATCCTGGGAGGGGGCGACGTGGCTACCTGGGACAACCCCCATTGTACTCTCAGGACTGGAGAGATTTAAAAACCTGCCCCCCCCCCACCCTTACCTCAACCCTCCGACCCCCCCTCAGCCTCCCTAGTTACCTTAACACTGAGGAACGGTCGTGTCCATTGTGTCCGGTCAACAATGACAACAAAACCACAACAACAATACCGGGACGCGCCCACCCCAGTACCCACCCCCTCGGAGAAAAACGGACCCAGCCCGGGACTCCCTGTAGATTCGGGAATGCCTCACGGGTCCGCGCCGGTGCGCCTCTCGGGAGGATTAACCGACAAACAGGAGCGACGACGAGCGGGACTTTAATCCGGCGCGATGTTCCACGTTCCACCACTCAGATGTACTTTCTCAATTCATTCAGTGTCTGATTTAGCACTGTTTTATCCTGGTCAGGGTCGCAGTGGGTCCAGTACACTGGGCGAAAGGCAGGGAACACCCTGGACAGGTGCCAGCCAATCACAGGACACACACAGGTTCAGGTTCCTTTAACGGGCAGTTGTAGCCTAGTGGGTAAGATACTGGACTAAAAATCAGAAGGTTGCAGGGTCCAGCCCGACCACTGCCTGGTTGCCACCGTCGGGCCCTTGAGCGAGGCCCTCAACCTTAAATTGCTTAGACTGTATACTGTCACAGTGCTGTAAGTCACTTTGGATAAAAAAGAGGGGGGGGCAGTTAGGTTAACATGCAGTCAGGTTAATTGGAGCTACTACACACACACACACACACACCTGGGAATCGAACCCAGGACCTTCTGGCGGTGACGTGACAGTGCTACCCACCGAGCCACCGTGCCGCCCCTGAACATTTTTCGTGATGCTTTATATTAATATTTTACAAACGGCATCTATTCATCATTTATTCATTCATTCATTCATCGTCTGTTTTAGCATCGTTTTATCCTGGTCAGGGTCGCAGTGGGTCCAGTTCACTGGGCAAAAGGCAGAAAGGAAACACCCCAGACAGGCGCCAGTCCATCACAGGACACACACACACACACTGATTGCATGTCTTTGTACTTGTAGGAGGAAACCGGATCGCCTGGAGGAAACCCACACAGACAGGGGAGAACATGCAAAATACACACAGAAAGGACCCGGACTGCTCCACCTGGGAATCAAACCCAGGACCTTCTTGCTGTGATGTTTCAGTGCTACCCACCGAGCCACCTTTATATCTGTTCAGTGTTCATAACCCTGGATCAGGAAAAAATGAGTTCCTAATGAGGATTTATTATTTTGTCCCATGAATATCCTGGTCAGGGTCTCGGTGGGTCCCATTCTCAATAATTCTCAAACACTTCTCAGTAAAATCAGACCTGTTAAAAACTGATATTATTTTTTCCTGCATGGATTTAAATAAGAAACCCAGCCGGACCCCCCGGGTACTCGCCTGGTACACGCTCGGTCACGTCGTGGTCTGTAGATGAGGACCACATGGCACAGATCACAGGGGGTATCTGGGTTATTTCACTCTGACTGACAGCAGGGTGTGGGCACAGCTTCAGGCTACCACGCCAAGCGTCCGTCCGGCCACCCGCACGACCCTCCCTGAACCGCGCCCTCCTCCAGCACCTACATTATGCTGTCAGGAAAGGGGCTAATGAATGAGCCGGGTTCCGGGATCAGGGGCTATTTTTGGATACGGGGGCGAGGTCAGGGGGCGCAGGTGATGGAGACGGATAAACACGTGTCGAACCGCCTCCGAGTCCGATTTAAAAGCTGGTTTATGGTTTCAGCCGATCTGAAGCGTAATTCAGTCTCAGCCTGAGATCAGATCTAATTCTATTTTATTTACCATTTCCTGATCAAACACACGACTCTACTCTTCCATTCAGCGTCCGATCGTTTTCTACGGATCTATTTTTTCTGCTCCGGGATCTAAAAAGGAACTGAAGTGGAGATGACGGATCAGACCTGCTTCACGTCACACATGTGGAAACCATCCAGAGGACAAAGGTCCGTCTGACCAGCTGCAGTTTGGACCTGCGCCCCCCGTTCAGCTTTCCTTTAATAGCTCGGATCGTCCCGTTTAGACTAAAAATAAATACTTCAATTTTGAGCTGTGGGGACCGGCTATTTCGGGATGGTGAACTTTGGCCCTGGTCTGAGCTGGTGGAGGTGCCCATGTGTGGGGGGTCATTAGGACCAAACAAACATGAGACGATGGATTTGAGCTCCAAATGTGAACGTCTGGAACTCAGCAATAGAATTTTATTCAGGACAATTCTAAATAATGCAGAGCTTTAAAATAAATGTTATAATTTAATCTAAGGCCATTAGGCAGAAAAAACATGACCTGCATTAAAAGTAGAATAGAACAGAATAGAATAGAATAAACTAGACAAGAATAGAATAAACTAGACTAGACTAAAATAGAATAGAATAAACTACACTAGACTAGAAAAGAATAAATAGAATAGAATAGACTAAACTGGAACAAACTAGACTAAAATAGAATTGAAATAGAATAGACAATATAATAGAACGCCTTTGTTTGCCATATATACGTCTATTTGTGTTCAGTACAATGAAATTCTATATTCACAAATCATAGCTTGTTTTGATGCTGGGGTCAGTTAAGGGCCTTGCTCAGGGGCCCAACAGGGGCTGCATGCCAGAGCCTGGATTCAAACTCTCAACCTTTCGATTGACAGCCCAAAGCTCTACCCACTAGGCCTCCTCAACTGTACTATAAATATATAAAGCATGGCATGAATTTCTTGGACAGGGCGCCAATCCATTTAGACATAGCCATCCATGTCTGTGTGGACGCCCAGCTGGCTAATAGCACCCGATAAGATTCAAATATTTTTGTACATTTAGCTTCATCGAAGGGACGCGACCAAAAGACACTCCGGTTTTCTTCTCATCCTGAATCTGTTCCAGAGCGCCGCTCAAACAAAGTAGAAGCTTCACACCTGGCAACCCTTAACGCAAACGCTTGGAACCTCAGATCCTGCAAGGTCGTCTCAGCCTGACCTTTCACCCCCGCTGATGTCAGCGCATTCCTCGACCAATGGCGGTGCCCGGACCTGCCCTTGACTGCGGGGAGCCCGGACACGAAGATAAACAATTGGATGAGATGAAATGTTTTTATTGGCGAGTGGAGAAGTCGGCGTGAAGCTCGCTGGGGGCCACAACTTTCCCCCGTAATCTTTATAAATGAGCCCTCGTTTGTAATTGGTCTCTGGGTGGAAGTGCTTCGGTTCTCGGGGGCCTCGGTGAAACCCGTCTTTCCTCCAGATGCACTTTGTTTAACGACAAGGAGGGGGCACCAACTTTACCCCTAGTTATCATATAGATTTACATTTTCAGCATTTAGCAGACGCTTTTATCCAAAGTGACTGACAGTAGACAGTGTACAGTCTAAGCAATTGAGGGTTAAGGGCCTTGCTCAAGCATCCAACTGTGGCAACTTGGCAGTAGTTGGGCTTGAACTAGCGACCTTTCGATTACTAGTCCAGCACCTTAACCACTAGGCTACAACTGCCCTTATACACCGATCTGCCATAACATTAAAACCACCTCCCTGTTTCTACACTCACTGTCCATTTTATCAGCTCCACGTACCATATAGAAGCACTTTGTAGTTCTACAATTACTGACTGTAGTCCATCTGTTTCTCTACATGCTTTGTTAGCCTCCTTTCACCCTGTTCTTCAATGGTCAGGACCCCCACTGGACCCCCACAGAGCAGGTATTATTTAGGTGGTGGATGATTCTCAGCACTGCAGTGACACTGACATGGTGGTGGTGTGTTAGTGTGTGTTGTGCTGGTATGAGTGGATCAGACACAGCAGCGCTGCTGGAGTTTTTAAACACCTCACTGTCACTGCTGGACTGAGAATCGTCCACCAACCAAAAATATCCACCCAACAGCGGGCAGCGTCCTGTGACCACTGATGAAGGTCTAGAAGATGACCGACTCAAACAGCAGCAATAGATGAGCGATCGTCTCTGACTTTACATCTACAAGGTGGACCGACTAGATAGGAGTGTCTAATAGAGTGGACAGTGAGTGGACACGATATATAAAAACTCCAGCAGCGCTGCTGTGTCTGATCCACTCATACCAGCACAACACACACTAACACACCAGCACCATGTCAGTGTCACTGCAGTGCTGAGAATCATCCACCACCTAAATAATACCTGCTCTGTGGTGGTCCTGTGTTCCATGTGTTATTAGAATCCTCTGTACTGAGGAGCTAATCAGGTAGGTAGTCGGACGCTCTACGCTCTAATAAGCTCCTCAGTAGTAGCATTATAAGGGATCTAAGAATTTAGACATGCCCTCTTCTCGGGCTGGTTATGGGGCAAAAGTTCACTTCCAAGCAAGTATTTGTTTTTCCAAACGGTCTCCTTAAATCCTACATTTGATGTAAACAGATAAACAGAGCAGCACTTAGATGCTGAGATAAGAGACGCTCCTGATAGGGCCGTGACGAAACAGAAGAGGTCAAGTGTTGCTCCTCTGCCGTCCTCCAGTGGCGGCTCTTCATCAAAGAGACTCAGGTGAGAGGGGGACCTTTCCCTGTGATCGCTCGGGCGTGGCAGCGTGACCCGGGGGGTGGATGAATGAGGACGGTTTCGGGCTCCTGGCTATGGACTGAGCTCATCACTCAGCTGGGTGGTTGTTTTGGGATGGGACCCTCTCTGAGGAACAAAGATGCTCATTAAGAGAAGGTTTGTTCTTCCTGACGGAGCTTCAGTCCAGGATAATCGTCTCTTTCAGATCGTCGGGCCCCGTGTGATCTTCCATGCAGTAAAACAGGAGGAATGCTCGCGCTCCACTACCTGAACTTTTCTACCCCTTATATATATATATATATACATACGAATAGCTTTATTATAATTGTACACGTACGAGATTCAGTGTGCTAGAAAATAAAAAATAACAACTAAAGGTCCTGATTTGTTCGTTCTTTTATTCATTCACTGTCTGTTTAATCACCAGGGTCACAGTGGGTCTGATTTATTGGGCGAAAGACTGGAAACACAGGGAGAACATGCAAAATCCACACAGAATTCAGACCCTTTTTGCTGTGCCACCATGTGCCACCTTCTAACTAACATTGCCATAACTAATGTTTGCCACTGTTGACTACAAAGTTCCTGTTATAAGATTTAACACATTATCAAAATCAATTTACAGTTATGATTGAATACCACACAAGCAATTTATAGTTAAGGGCCTTGCTCAGGGGCCCCAGCAGTGGCAGTGTGGATTGAAGCAGCATTCTTTTGATCACTAGTTGTTTTCCTTAACCACAAAGGTACCGCTTCCTTACATAGAAACTGAAGAGGCATTCACATTTATGGCATTTAGCAGGTACTTTTATTGCAGAATGCAAATCAAGCATGTAAGGTTTTTAGGGGCCTTGCTCAGGGGCCAAACCTCCCCCTGTATGTAACATTAAGTTTTGGTTTAATAATCTGAAATATTTCACTGTGACCTTTCTGGTCTTAACCTTGTAAACAGCAAGCGGCAGGAGCCCAAATGTCCCATTCACCACCTCAACACGACTACCCGGCTTTATACCTGTAAAAAAACATCAAACAAACATTTTCAAAAGTATGTGGACACAGAGCAACCGTAAAGACCGAACGTTTCTGCTCTTTATCATGTTTGGAAATGTGATTGGAACTTGTGCTAACGTTTAGCACCAATCTGCTTGACATCAGCCAGATGATGAGGTTTCCCATCGGGCATTTCCCCTCACACACACACACACACACACACACACACACACACACACACACACACCTGCAGCTGGCCTAATCACAAACACACAATGGTACTGCACTTGCACACGCTGCAGAAAACACACGACGCATTATTATAACCGGGTTTCATGGACGTCATCGTTTCGTTTTACGGTAACGTGTCAACACAGACGGTTCCGCGTTGTTTTTCCACTGTATCTTTTCATTGGTTAACCTGTTCTCACACCCAGATCCGGCAAACAAGCAACAACAAACACGGACGCACTCGCTCGCTCGCCCATCCTGGAGGGCCCGGGTCCCGTCCCGTCCGTCATGTGGTGACAATGTGTGCTCTGTGGTGGAAGTCTGCGAGAGGAGGAAGCGGGTTGTACGTAGCCCCGAGCGCCTCGACCCACGGAGGAATGTTTATCGTGTCCAGTGCCTTTGATCTCGTTCACTTAATCACTTCCTGCACACTGTATGTGAACCGCTGCGCCGCCGCAGAGGGGAAGCGGGGGGACGCCATTTGATGCGGTTTCTTCTGCGCTGCCTCCTACCAGTCATTAGACCGGGGACGGGGGAGATAAGGCGGACGGATGCCGTGGGCTCACCGTACTCCGGCTGGTCCCTTTCGGGTCTTTAAGGACGGGCCGCGCATGAGAGGCACCGACTGCAATTCGGGAACAGGCGAGGGTCTCGCCGGGGCTAATTGCTTACAGTCGGCTTACAGCAAAGCAGTCGCTGCCTGACGTTTCGTGAGTAAGCAAACGTCTGCCTTTACTTGAAGTCATTGCAGACCAAAGAACTGGCAGGAGACAAGACGTCAGGATTAGCTTCTGCATGCTAAGACGTGTCTACGCTTCCCTCGAAAACAAAACAGCCTCTCCTACTGGGTTCGGGTCACACCATGAACTCGCCCTATTAAACTCTTTAATGAGGCGATCAGGGCAGCCATAGAAAAAATAAAACGTTTATCAGCCCTGGATCCAACAAGTTCTCACAACCACCAAGGGTCAGTGAGCCACCACCGTCCTGCTCAATCTAACCAACCCGCTCAGGTTTTGGTGAAGAGGATTACCACTCCACGTCGTCCTGGTTAACTTAAACCCTCCAGGCATCAAGAAAACACACTCCACCCTAGACAAATCAATGGCGCTGAATATGAGATCCTCCCAGGACTGGAATCAAAGGGCAGGCCCAGTTTCACCCCTGCTATCACACAGCATGGGAAACCAAACCAGAAAGCGTCCTAAAGAACCGCAAATGGCTCCAAACCCTCAAGTTTCTCGCCTCTCTTGCTGATTGAAAGGCGTACGGGATACCGTTTCGCCTCCAGAGGCTACAAAGCCGACCACAGCGGCAGAAGACTGGCATTTGTGCTAACTAATATGCTAACCACTTAGCAATAAAATCTGCCATGTTTTATGAGAAGGCGCTCGGAATGTCACCAGCAGCAGGAATGTAAACCAGCCGGCCACGCCCGCCCGGCCCCGTCTTTCATTATTCACTCATGATGATCACGGTCTGTTTCACCGTGTTCCTCAGAAACGTCCACCTCATTCAGCGTGCATGGGAGGAAGGTGTAATTTATTTATTTATTTCAGCTTCGTTTTTTTATTTTTGTTCTTTAATTTCCATTAATCTCTTTATTTTGTTCAGAATTGCAGTGGCTTAAGAAAGAAACACCCTGGACTGGTCGCCAATCCATCGCAGGGCTTCAGCCACCCCCCTCCCACGCTTTAGACATAGCCAATCACGTCTGTGTAGACACCCAACAGGCTAAAATATCCCAGAGGTGCCACCCACTATAAATCGTATCATATTTGGTTGCATAAAGAACCCCTTAGTTCACGGTTCTTCAACGATTATCACAGTTCTTTGGCTTTGGGTCTGGCACCACCCTAAACAAGATGCCACTTCATAGCAGGGCACCACCCTGGACAAGATGCCAGTTCATAGAAATGCACCACACCCACATCAAGAGGCTATTCATTGCATCTAGTTCACCTTCTTGTATGTTCTTGGAAGGTGGAAAGAAACCAAAAGTAACTGGTGGAAACTCATGTGGGCGGATGGAAAACGTGTCAAACGAGACATGGTTTGAATCCAGGTCTCCAGGACCCTGGTGCTGTGTGGCACCCACAATACCTGTAATAGCTCTGTGACACCCTGTGCCTAAACAGTCTTCTCATACATGATACTAGAATAAAACAATTCCTGAACTGTGTAAAATCATTTACTAGGTTTAAGTAGACGCCAAACGTCAAAGAAGCTTTTCCGGTGCCTTTTAGAAGCGTAGAGCTTCAGCGTAGGCATTCAAGGGTTAAATGCATGAATGGAAGTATCATGCCCTGCTTTACCTGAAAGAAAGTCTTTTGTGGACATCTTCACGACAGAGTATTAGATTCTCCTTTGAAGGAACCGGGGATTAAAGGCAACTTTAAGGAATCTGGCAATTACCAAAGACGTTCATGTAAGAGCAGGTCCAGGTTAACCAGGGGTGAACGTGGGCCTTGTGAAGAATAGGTTAAAGTTTCTCACATCACTCAGTCAGCAATGCCCTCCAGCCTGTTCAGTTTGCTTCGCCCAATCAGCCTGAACCAGAGCTGGGAGCACAGGTGAAGATTCACAAACGTGAGTGCAAAATAGGTTTATTTCTAATTATTAAACCAAAATCTGCATGGGCTCTAAACTATTCACCCAGACCCTTTTTTAACAGTAATAACTGCCACAACCTGGTATTCGTATCATTTTTACTGGAGCTTTCGATCTTTGCTTTCGAACAGGCACCTTCACTTAGCAAAGGAACCAAAATAGGAAGTTCTAAAACCTAAATGTCCTCTCACACACACACACACACACACACACACACATACTCATACCTAGAGACAATTTAATATCTCCTAATTATCCTGACTGCATGACTTTAAACTGTAGGAGGAAACCGGAGCACCCAGAGGAAACCCACACAGACACAGGGAGAACATGCAAACTCCAGACAGAAAGGACCTGGATGGCAGGGAATTGAACCCAGGACGTTTTGCTGTAACAAAAAGCAATCAGTTGATTTTTGTGAAATAAAATGAAGCTGTTAAACTGCATTTATCTTATTAGAACTGCTGTAAGTGAACATTATAATGATTTAACTGTTAAAGTGTGGTGGTAAAAAGACTAAGAAAGATTGTTTTACCACTTAAAATCAGAACCAAGTGTGACAATGATCCTATTAAAAATAGAATTAATTTCAGTGTTTGTGTAATTATCCAGCATGAGATTCAAACCAGGATACTTAAGCTTTAACACTTAGTGTTTGAACCACTGAGCTACATCGAATATACAACTTTACTGAATGGAATAACTTAAATTTAAGTGTAGCTTTAATGTTTCTGCAGACATTATTTGTCCAACAACGGAGGTAATTATTAATGACAGTGTTGAGCTAAGTGTTACTATTTTACTTCACACTGAACATACACGTGATCCGCTCTCTGTAACACCAGTCAACACTTTTATTTACTAATAAACACATTTTTTACTTATAAATAAACATTTCTGAGTTTAATTTATTTCACTTTACGTGTTTGGACACGACTGTTTAACCGAAGACTCATTAATAGCATTCGGTTCATTCACAATCATGCTAATATAGCATTGGGTCCAGGTGCTTAAAATTAAAGCCAACGAGCGCGGTGGCTCATGGGAATTGTAGTCCTGTTTGGACTACAGGGGTGTCACTGAAGCGGGGAAGCTTCCAGAAGTTTTACAGAAACACACACATGTTTAATTTAAACATTTAATTCTCCCTTAAAACCATTAAAAAGGATCATGGTTTATGTTTCTGTGTAATTTTAATAACCAAGAAACTTCAAAAAATGGTCTAGAAACGTGTCTCCATCTTTCCCTGTCTGTTTTACCACAGAAAATCTACCACTCCCACACTGAAATGTAATATATGACATAAATGCCCCTATATAATTGTTTTATAATGGATTTTCCACATATGTTACCTGTAAGGTGATATATTATTATAACATACATGTATCCTCTGGATGTATGTAGATATAAGTTTATAACATGTATGAAACACACATAATAAAATGTGTGTATGTACATATACTAAATATATCTGTAGGATTCATTTGTATATAGTATTAAATGTTGTATCCATACATGTTAGCATAAATATTAAATGTATATATGCAGTTTTATTAACACAACATGTATAACATGTTTTTTCATATTTTCAAACATTCATGTCATTCAAGAAAGACGTTTCCTTCGCTACACTGTATACATTTAATATAATATATGTTTTTTTATATGTCATACATGAGCATACATATTTCTATGGGCCACACATATATGTCAATATATGAAATTGTTCCAGTTGCTAACAGGTTTCATATATAGTTTGCACAAATGTGGGTGTATATTTTATATATGAAAATTTTATATATGTACTGTATTACATTTGCTTATGGGCTTACCTGTGGGTGGAAACCGGAGCACCCAATAGAAACCCAAGCGTCTGAGACTAAGCTTGAGAAATCATACTTGGACATTAGTCAATCCTGTCAAAAAACAATTACTAATAGGGACATAAAACCATGCGTACAGCCTTGGAATCGCGTTATGGACAAGCACAGACAGTAGAATTGGTGGGTTACTTATAAACTCAATCAAAATCAACATGTAATGGACCAGTACCATTGGGATGAACTTATACTTTGACAGCAACCAATAACTTATCACCCAACATTACGCTTTTGTAGCTTAGTTAATAGAGGCAAATTCCTCAGCCGTGTCCCAAAATATTGTAGCTAGCTCTTTAAATAGAAAGCAGACAGTAAGAAATCAGGGAATTGATTTTGTTTTGGGTTCTGCATAAACCCTGAGCCAGCAAAATGCCAGATAATGACTGATTTTGTAACGTAAAGCTGTAAACTGTCGTACTTAATTATTTGTAGATCAAGTTACTACACCAGCAATTATTCTGACACCTTATACTGTATATCTAACATGCAGTTTGGAATGCAGCCTTTTGTTAACAAGCATTTGCTAAGTCAACTAGCCGGGTGAATAATAGTGTATAATAGCTTATGTATTGTCTCGGGTAGATCAGAATTGAAATCTCTACATGATATATCATTGTAGTCTTTATGGTTTATTTAAACCTGAGCTTTTACAGCTAGTCGGATATGATCTGTTTCCTATTGAAACGGAATAGTGGAATCACTGGAACATTATAATGAAACGTTATAAGGGGTTCAGTAATAAGCTAATATATTTCTAAGATGTATTTGTAGTTAGAATCTGGAGATTTCTACACACAAATTTGATTAAAATACTCCTATTTAATTTTTTCGACCCTAATTCATCCTGAATGAAGCTACATTACAGATTATAACCCTAACCTGCCCACGATAGCATCCGTACACTGTCAGTGATATGAAGAGAAGCTATGCCGCGAGGTTCCTCCGGCTCTGTGTGTGTACATGCCTGTCATGAAGGCTTGCGTGACTCCAGAGTGTGAGTGTAAAGGTTCCTGTCCTGCCCGGGGCTAACGGCACACCAAGAGCTGCTCCTTACCTTTAATCCTTGAAAGTCTTTAAAGAGAAAACACTGCAAGTTTGACATGAGTTGCCAACGCTGCCCGGCGTGAATGCAAACGGAAGCGAGACGGAACTGGAGGCCGAGTGCTTGTGGTTGAACGGATGAGCGTCCTAAAGTAGCTGGAAAATACATTCAAACAGACACGGACGTCTTAACAGACAGTTATTTCTACACTCACTGTCCATTTTATCAGCTCCACTTACCATATAGAAGCACTTTGTAGTTCTACAATTACTGACTGTAGTCCATCTGTTTCTCTGCATGCTTTGTTACTCCCTTTCACCCTGTTCTTCAATGGTCAGGACCCCCACAGGACCACCACAGAGCAGGTATTATTTAGGTGGTGGATGATTCTCAGCACTGCAGTGACACTGAGGTGTGTTAGTGTGTGTTGTGCTGGTATGAGTGATACCTGAGCTGGTACCTCACTGTCACTGCTGGACTGAGAATAATCCACCAACCAAAAATATCCAGCCAACAGCGCCCCGTGGGCAGCGTCCTGTGACCACCGATGAAGGTCTGGGAGTAAATACAGGTAGTTTGTGGAGCTCTCAGCTGACATCAAAGTCATGAGGCAGAATATTTAGACGCTCTGTTAGACAGCGATCACATTACCGCAGTTTTAAGGCGTCAGATGCTCTCTCGTTATTAGGAGAGTACTTCTTGCTCTAATGTTTGCACTGTTTATCCACAGTTCCTTATTTTCAGAGGTCTCCGAGGACATAGTTCAGGTATACAGCTGCCGCAGAGACAAAGCAGACCAGCTTATGAATGGACGGGGGGCATGTGTGCATGTGTGCCTGCGTATAAAGCGGGAAGGGTGGGAAAGCCGGAGAGCCCTGCTGTTTTCCCGTCCCAGGTGGAGCGATTTAGGCTGGAGAGGTGCTGAGGGGGGTGGGAGGGTGTGTGCTTGACCCCTGCTGGGCTGCCGAGACCTCCCTCACCTGTCTGAACAGGCAGGACATGAGCCCATTGTGCTCAACGGCTCTGCCTCTCACCGGGGGCCCAACTCCCAGAAGCCTGTTCTTGCCTCTCCACGGGGCGAGCACCTCACGCCCAAAACAATGAGCCTGGCACAAAGTCCCATCTGGCTGACTTGACTGGGTGCCAGACGAAATGAGAAGGAGGACCCAGGGAGGGGTGGAGGGGGAGGAAGAGATCCTCGTCTCTTTAGGGCCCCCTAATGCTTTCGGATGGCAGCGGCCTGTTACTCTATCCCACCACCGCGTCTTCACAGACATGATTGGTTGAGTCTGAGGGTTTGACCGAATACCTGCGATGGACTGGCACCTTGTCCAGGGTGTGGTCATGCTCTGCGCCCAATGATTCTGGCTGGACCCTGACCAGGATGAAACAATTCAGTTATTAGAGCATTTCTTACACCAGATATAAATGTTTTACTTTATCCTAAAGGTGTTTCATGATAATTTTGGTGCATAGCCTCACACACAGTCACTCACATGTAGGGGTGATTTAGAACAGCCAATACACCTTCTGCATGTTTCTTTTCAGACTGTGAGAGAAATCCAGAGTATTTTGGGTCTGTGTTGATTTATTCTTTCTAAAAAAACAGTTAAACACAGACACCAAGGCAAATTAATGCGCAGCAATTGGAGACAATGACGTTGGACTCGAACCAAGGTCCTCGAGGCTCACGTTACTGGGTGTCACCCACATTACAAGGTTGTGCCACCCCACAAGATATTTTTAAATATAGGCTGTCCCTTAAATGTCCCTCAAACTTCTAATAAATCAGCAAGTTTGCAGCAAGAGATTTGACCAAATGGGCACAAAGTCTCACAGACATACTCCAAAGTCTTTTCACGTAGAGGTGATCCTATTATTTTAGTAAGATTTTTAATGCCTTGAATTTTTGAAATTGGACGTCCAACAAGCTCATGGTCAGGCGTCCAAATACTTTTGGCCATTTAGTGTACATTCAGAAGTTCTTTTCATTATGTGTTAATAATTAATAATGACCACAAATTAAAACATACCATAATAACACCAGCATGTCAGAAAGCTCAAGGCACCACAAACCAAGAGTCTAAGATTTGAGTTTTGTTGATTTATTTGATTGTTTTTATTGGTGCACGTTTTGGACGACTCCCCCGGACCTCATGTACCTTTGATCTGCTCAGGTGAGGTTGAGGGGTCAGGTGTTTCGGTATTCTGGGAAGGGTGTGTGTGTGTGTGTGTGTGTGTGTGGGGGGGGGGTGATGTAGGATTGACCATTATGTGCACGTGACAATAAAATGCTTCTTTGGCATTAGAAAAGCTTTTGTTTGTGGGAACCGGCCTCAGGTGCGGGAGAACCTCTAACCCCTACAGGTGGAACAAAGGGGCCCTTGAGGAGGAGACGAATCCTCCGGAGCAAAGCGGCTTCCAGAGCGGTGGGAATCGGTCACGTAATTACTTTACAACATGCAAGAAAACTGTACCAGTGAGCAAATACTCTCGATTAATTTACTATTTTTATTTTGGGGAAGAGTGATGGTCTTCTGATCTCACACCAAGAGAGCACGTGTCACCTTCTTCTTAATATTATTATTAATTTAATTTCAATTGTTTTTTGATCTGTTTCTGTCATTAGGGAGGCGAGAGGTCATGTGGTTTGCGTCCTTGGTTTAATCAACGTGCACCCGATTTCACAGATCAAATATTCCCAAATTTCAAGAACTGTGATTTGAGATTCAACAGCAAAAATTTGAAGTCATCTTCATTTCAGAAGATTTACTCACCTTCCACACCACAACCGTGAGTAATCAGATAGTTTCTGTCCTGTATAAAGCATAAAACACAGAAATAATTATTAAAATGATTCAAACAAAACATCCAGTTAAGTTAATTAAGCTAATAATCGCTCACCAAGCTACAAACAATCACTTAATTGGTGGGTGTTTATTAAAAACCTTCTAATGTAGCAGCACTTAAAGCTTTAAATGTCATCAAACCGAAATGACTGTTATTACAGTTTAATAATTTATAATTACAGTAGTGGAACACATATTTCATGTCATTATGGGTATAATTACTTTCTTATGTCATTAATTACATCATTAAATCATAAATTAGAATTTATTTATGATAAATATTCTAAAACAAATTAACTTGTGTAAGATTTTATATTAATGGTTTGTTTTAAAATATCACGTCTAATGAGCTCATTGCTTGGTGTCCACATTATTTTGAACTAAACTGTATAGAACACAGTCTTTGTTGTTTCTTGACTGTGTCCATCTGTCTGTCTTTCTTTTTTCTTTCTGTCTGTCTTTCTTTCTTTCTTTCTTTCTTCCTGTCTGTCTGTCTGTCTGTCTTTCTCTATTTCTTTCTTTTCTTTCTGTCTGTCTTTCTTTGCACTTTCTGAAACATTAGTCAATCTTTTCCATGCAGGCGCCCGACTGGCCGATAGCACTGTTGAGATTCAAACCCTGGATCCCCAGATCTCAGCAGTAGTGCTTCACCACATCGGTATGAAGAAGAGTGACTACACTGATTTTTGGGAGTTGAGTCAGAGGCAGTTTGGCATTAAACAATTCCTTAATTCGGAGGATCTATAATATAAATTCTTTATTATTATTATTATTATTATTATTATTATTGATAACAGAACATCAGTGAAATGTCTGTTTGGCCTGTAAGTACCTTTCATGACCTTGCACTAAATTGTATAAACATTAAATATAAAGCTTGATTGATTTCTTTACTGTTTATTGCATGCGGTGCAGTGACAGGTCGTTCACCACGCATCGTGCCACGAGGCATTGCTGTTTCATCGAGGCCTGGAAGGCACGCTGATAACACGTCAACAGCAGTGAATCCCAGTTTGCCGGACTGTTGATTGATCTTTGGAAATGATTTTCCTGGGAAGGGCCGCCATCCTTCATCCCAGTCAGTAAAGTTAATGGCTGGATGCGGCTCAGTGACAGGTAAGCGCTCTTGCTAAAGGAAGAAGTACAATGCCTTCTCTTACCTGTGCTTAACAATAGAACCGGTCAGGTGTGTGGGCTGGAACAGCAGCTGTGGTGCTGCTGGGTGCTGCTGGGCACTACGCTGCCAGGGTAATATAGAAAAATTTATAATAAATAATGTGATGTGTCCTAAACAAGGCCAGGCATTAATACATGTACTGAATATGTATTAGGAATAAAGAAATAAACTATAATCTGGTTTTTTCTCGTGAATTTAAGTTCTTCACCACTTTTTAAGGACCCCCATCCAACTGTAGTAGATTTGGTTTCCCACCAGTGTTCAGGACACTTCTGACCATCTAAAAATAATGAATTATAGTAAAATGATCTGCTTTTTGGAGATCTCTACAGAGCTTCATAGACTTTTACTAATATGGGTTATAAGGGTTGCATCAGGAAGGTATCAGGCGTAAAAACTGTACCAAGACTGATATGAGGACCAGAAAGAATTCCTGCATGGCCTAGAATCTATCAAACGTGGTCTAATATTTACCAAAGTCATAATACCAGACAGACTAAACTAAAATAATAGCACACACTGAATAAATGTTTACTTAATGTGAACATTGAGGACTGTATTCAGCCATCAGTACCTCCTGCATGTGTTTATCTGAACCCTGACAGTAAATCAGACTCCAGGACATGAAGGTGTTAGGACTGCTGTAGTTAGAATTCTAAAGTCAAATCAGAAAGGATCAGGAACAGGTTGTACATGTCAGAAACTGACTCAACACCACCATCCAGTGGTTCCTGACATGGTTCTGAGTTCTGTCCCTGCTGGGATGAGTGAGTGAGGCTTTTTGAATTGAACTAAAGTGAATTGAATTAAAGTAAGTGAGTGAATAAAGCTTTTTAAAGTGAATTAAATAAATTGAAGTGCATACATTTTTTAAATTGAACTGAAGTGAGTGAGTTATTGAAAAATACTCTTTGAATTTAACTGAAGTAAATTGAATTGAATTGGAGTGAGTAAGTGAATAATGCTCTTTGACTTGAACTAACTCAAACTGAAGTGCATGTTTTTAATTGAACTGAAGTGAGTGAGTATGTGAATAATGCTCTTTAAATTGAATTGCAGTAAATTGAATTGAATTGGAGTAAGTGAATAATGCCATTTGAATGGAATTGAATTGTATCCGATTAAAGTGAGTGAATAATGTTCTTTGAATTGAATTAAATCGAATTGAAGTACATTATGTTTTTTAATTGATTTGTAGAAAGTGAGTAAGTGAATATGCTCTTTAAATTGAATTGAAGTAAATTGAACTGAAGTGAGTGAGTGAATAATGTAATACTTACATTTAAATAAAGTATTTTTTGAGTGAAAAGTTAGTGAATGAAATTGAAATAAGTGTCTTCAAATGCTAACGATCACAACGGTGTATTTTGGCTAATAAAAGCTACTTGTTAGCTGTTAGCAATGCTTTACCGTTCCGTTCACAGCCCACGGTGGTCGTGTACACTTTTATAAACATGTATAAGAAAAGAAAAGCTCGCCCCGAGTGGGTCTGTCCAGTAAAATCAAAACCTTACAACACAATTAAGAGTTTTAGAAGGAACACGGGCAGCAAAAGTGTGTTAGCTTAGCTGTTTATCTGGGCATAGTTTTATTTTGTGTTAGCTGTTAATGTGGACAGTGATTAGCTTCAAATTATAGTCAAGAATGAAACAACAAATTATCAATATCAAAACAAGAACCACGATAATGAGCAAATAATGGTTTAAAATGAACTACTGACATGTGAGAAAGATACAGAACCATAGAAAAACAACATAAAACCCACACGGAACATATGAACCCCCAAAATACCCCAAAATATAAACTCTGGACTGTGTGGACATGATCGAGAAGCTTTTCGTGAGGAAATTGTGCAAGAGGAGTCGACCATTCAAATGCTTTTCAGCAGCAGTATCGTCCAACTCGATTTTCTGCCATTACACACCGCACAGGTATTTACGAGATGACGACTTCTCAGGAACGAGCCGCTCAGCACCTGAAATTTGGCACTTAGCAAAAACGGAGCGTGACAATAACAATGAATTTCAAGAAGAATTGACAATAGTTATTAATACAATTGTACCACTTCAGAACGGAGGTTATAAAAGCAATTACAGGTTCAGTACGTGTTAATTGGAATTTAAACATGGTACACGCTCACTTGGGACGTTTTGTTAAAGGCCGTGAAAAGAAGAATCTGTGATGTGTTAATTCTCTTGAATTTATTTAACTGATAAAAGTAGAAAGAAAAGATGTCCAATATTTTTATTGACTAACTTTAGTAGTCAATAAATAGTCAATAAGTAAATATACAAAACTGTATATTTTTATATTTATTTATTATTATTTAGTACACTCTTTGCATAATAGAGTTTCAGTTTGCATTTCTTGATGCAGAGGCAGCCTGTGTTAAATAAGAACGGTTTTCTGAAGTACTCCAAGCCTTTGTCTGAGAGCTCAGAGGTCACACACTTTTAGACAGATTTTTCTGGATTCCATGAATCTTTTCACAATATTATGTACAGTAGATGGTGAAAAACCTTCAACCATCAACCCATCATTGCTTAGTACAGACTCATGATTCCCTCACCTGTTACTGACTCACCTGCTCACTGTGTTCAAACACTGGAACTTTTCACTATTATCTTGCCCCCGTCCCAACTTTTTTGGAGTCTGTTACAGCATCAGATTCTTAACGTGTTTCTATTTACAAACTATAATGAAGTTGATCAGTGAAAATTTCATTGGAAATCTAACATGCTCACCTTTAACTCATTTTAAATTGGCGTACTGGTTGAATGACGGTGTAGTTCTGAAGTCTGGATTTTATTATGGTACATTTATTGTTATTAATATTACTAGTATATTATTTATAGATGTGAACGTCTCTCTGTATGCCTCCTCAGGATTAGCAACAATACACATAACAGCAGCGTAACGCTTTTAGCTCGGTGATGTCACAAGGGAAGTCGTGTGTAAGGTCACACGAGGCTCAAAACTTAACTTGAACGTTGGAGTAAGCGGAGCCGTAACGGGAGCGGTTCCATGGCCGGCGTGGCTGCCATTGCAGACACCTACAGAAGACTGAATTATTTAAAGTGAGCGACCACGTTTATGTTACTATACAAATAAGACAAAACAACTAAATCAATACGAATACGCTACCGCAGTTGGATAGAACAGCACGGCCTGAGCACATGACCACAAACCCTAGTTGGAAGGTGCGCAAAGAAACACAAACACATTCACAAGTGCAAACAGACACACAAAGGTGCGAGAGGAATCGGTGTTGGCTTTATTTCCGTAGTACGAGAGAGCGTTACTGTTACTGTAGGAAACTCGATCTTACTTAATAATTCACACCAACACTGGATTCCTACGATGCTTTGTCTCCTCTCATCACTGCTGGAATTGCGGCCTCTGCTGGCTGGTCAAGGCGCTGCACAGAGGTGTTGAATAATGGAGAGCAGTGCGTGACTCTCAGTACGCTATACTGATCTCTGTGTGTACTCACCTCATATTGGAGGGGGCGTGCGTTAGGTACGGCCCTTCTCGGCCAGGGTCGGGGTCTGCAGCAGTAAGAGAAAGATATAACAAGGTGAACTGAATACTGAATACAAGGTGACTCCTGAACGTCTCTCAGTGTCGACCTTACACGGCACTGTACAGAATAACAGAAACTGCTCAGTGTTAGCTTTTAGCATGGCTGAAGATTCAGAAACACTGACCTGGGGTCTTCAATCCAGCCTAATTATCGTATCAGCTCGGCTCAATGAAGTCAGGGATTACCCCTAACAGATCAGTTTCATTCATGAGCATTAAAAACAGAAGCTTAATTCCAATTATTGACACCTTACAGCAAAGTAATTACAAGCTAATTACAGCTTTTGTCAGGCAAATGGCTAAATTGGTGAGTGCAGCCTGTAACCTAAAGCTATGAGCCGCTGCGCTCCCAACACCCGCCGCGATTCCTCCTCTTAATACATTTCTGTCAGAGAGCTGTGGCGGTCAGTACGTCTGAGGGTCCACGTAGCTTTTCACGTCCTGGAATGGCATTATTCATCAATAAAACCCCGCTTAGCTTCAGCGTACCAGTGAACAACATGCATCCTGAGCGCTGGGTGGTGACCACATTCCCAGGCCATGTTTTATACGTTTCAGGATGGGTAACGGCAGCGTTTATCATGTAAACTAAATCCCAGGTTTTATTTACAGCTTTAATCATGTTCACGTGTCCTGAACAGGCTCAGCTCAGCTCAGCTCGCTACAGGAGGGACGGTAGGATCGGACCGGATGTTATGGCCCATCATGACGGCATTAGTTCGTACCTCTGTTAACAGTGCAGCGCAGGAATGCAAACAGAACAAACTGGGCAGCTGCTCAAGACTCAGTCAGCAGACGGGGGCCCGGACAGGACGGAACTATTTAGGACGTCATCCACACTGATTACAACCTCTAATAATAATAGTTTTAATATAATAAAATAAAATATAATAATAATAAAATTACATAAATTACGTTTATAATATTAATGAGCAAAAATAATAATAATAATGTAATAATAATATAGAATGGAATAATATGATAATAATAATAATACTATGAATATATATAATAGTAATTAAATACAGTATTAATAATAAAAAATATAATAATAATAATAATATGAAAATAAATTAGCATTAATAAATGAATAATATTAATATTAATAATAACAATAATAATATACAATAATAAATATTTTAAAAACTAATAATAATAATAATAAATATAATAACAATGACAATGATGATTATATTAAAAATAATAATAATAAATAACATTTATTTATTTATTAATAATATTAATAAATGAATAGAATAATAGTGATAATAATATAAAATAATAAATATAATAATAATGGAATAATAATAATATATTTCTAATTCTATTACATGATTTTTCACAGCACATACAAGCAGCTCATGCTGTGATTGGCTAAAACGAACTAATATTTTAATACAAATATTTGAATACATAAATAAATATAGGGTTGTGGTTTAATTCCCAACGTGACCCTGACCAGGACTGAGGGCTTAGTGAAGATTATAAAATAAATCAAACTATAATGTACAAAGTTTAATGATTCTTCTCATGAATCGACTCTCTGAGTGACTCGGTTCCGTGAGTCGACTCTCAACCCAATCGGGTTATTTTTCCCTCTTCGACTGCAAGTCAGTCCACTGGTGGATGGAGTAGCTGGTTGGCTGAGAGTGGTCGCGGTCCCACCCAGCTCCTGTTTTTGGAGTATTTGTTCCTCTTTTGGGTCCTATCCTGCCTGCTCTAGAGCCTCATAATAACCTGGAATCGTTAGCAGTCCCAAGCAACCACTCGTACTCTTTTCTCATTAAACTTTTGGGTCTGAAACCTGTCTGCTGGCGGATGAGTGTTAAGTGGCGTCTTTATTGTGCTTTTATTTTGAGTACGTTGTTTCACATGGGCTCCTTTACCGCCCCGACACAAATTCATGAGAAAAACAAGGCATCTGCTGAAAGCCGCCATCAGTTGGTGCCCACACATACACACACACACAAACACACACACACACACACACACACATACACACACACACACACACACACACACACGAGTAAATAAAGAAAGACAGAAAGAACAATGTGAAGGTGTTGGAGGCTGACGCCGCTATAAGCCAGCGCGGCTCAGGTGAGACGGGCGCTTATTTCAGGCCCGTCGTCTGCTCCCGTCCCGTCATACTCATGAGAAACTCCCAGCATGCCTCAGGGCCCATCTCTCCACGCTAACAGGTAAGCCTGTTGACACATGTCAAATCCCTGGTCTTTTCTTTCTCGCGTGTGTTTTTTCTTCCCCTCCTCTCCTCAAAGTTCTCGTGAACGCCGTGCTACGCCCTGTCTAAACCGCAGACATCAGAAAAAAAAGAGCAGAAGAAAACCGCCTGAGCAAAGCCGGGACTTGTTTGATTGCGCTGCCTCCCAACCTGGGCTTGAACACACACCCGCCTCCCCACCTCGCAGCAACACACACACACACACACACACACACCTCAAACGACATCAACAAACGCAACATGTCCTTCACCCGACCGCCCCCGAGGCCTGATCCGGCCTGGGACGCAGCCACGGCCCCCGAGAAAAAAAAAACGAAGAATGCTGATGGATGGAAGGGCGGCGGGATTCCGCGGGCAGGTGTCAGACACGCCGGGCATTTGATCTTCTCTCACCTGTAGAGCGGGCAGGAAGACGGAGAAAGCCCGAGTGACAGGGTTTACGCTGAAGCTCGGACGTGTTCCGTCGTCACGTCACGTGAAACGAACAAACTGATTCAGAGCTGAAGCTGGCAAAAGCAAACTTGCATAAACAAAGATGTGATAGGCATGATCATGACTGGTTGGCAGTAAAAAGCTGGCATGGATGTAGACTAGAGTTTGGCAATGTTATATACACTATACTGGCAAAAATATGTAGACACCCCTTATAATGATTACATTTCTGTTTTGAGTTTCAGCTACACTCATTAGAGACGTTCATTCATCCATTCAGTGTCTATTTTATCCTGGTCAGGGTCACAGTGGGTCTGATTCATAGGGTGAAAGCCAGGAAACACCCAGACAGGTTGTCAGTCCTCTACAAGGCCTGACTGGTCACAGGGAGAACATGCAAACCCCACAAAAAAAGGACCCCGGCTTCCTGTGAGGCATCAGTGCTACCCCCGTGTCACCCCTCATTAAAAACTAGAATGATAATAAATGATAATAAAAGCAGGAGTGTAAGAGAATCCATGAGGAGAAACCCGTGCGTCAGAGCAGCAGTAACGGTTTCTCTAATGATAACGTGGCAGCGTGTGATTACTCGAGGAAAACAATCATCAGAGCTGCTGAAGCTTCTACCACTCGTATAAAGATTCAACGAAAGTGCACGACGTCGAGTTCAGATCACATCCAGTGATCCTACATTCATAAATGATTCAGAAAATGATAAATACAGATGTTAATAATAAACTTAGCAGCTTAATATCAACACAATATAAATATAAAAGACTTTTATTGATGGTTCTTTTGATTCATAATTTAAAATAATCACTGTTCTATTATTATTATTTTATATCATAATTAATTTTATTATAATTATTTATTTATATTGCTATTGTCTTGAGTATTATTATTATTACTATTATCATTGTTAATTATTATTATAAATTATTTTTGTTAGTTACTATTATTTTTTTAGTTTTATTAGTATTGTTATCATATATTTATTATTATTATTATTATTATTTATTGTGTTTATTATTATTATTAATTTTATTATATTATTATTATTGTGTTTATTATTATTAGTAGTAGTAGTATTACTATTACTTTTGTTATTATTATTGTTATTATTATTATTAATAATTATGTTTTTATATTATTATTATCATTATTATTATTATTAATATTATTTAATATGTGTTTATTATTATTATTATTATGTGTTTATTATTATTATTATTATATTTATTTTTATTTTTATTATTATTATTTTTATTATTATTATTATTATTATTATTATCATTATTATTATTATTATTATTATTATTATTAATACTATTTAATATGTGTTTATTATTATTATTATTATATTTTTTATCATTATTTGTATTATTATTATTTTTATTATTATTATTATTATTATTATTATTATATTTATTATTTTTATTATTATTATTATTGGGGAACTCAGCTGTAAATAACACTAGCCCACTACCAATGGGATCCAGGGTTCGAATCCCCAGCGGTGCTATCAGCCAGTCGGGCATCTGCGTACAGACATGATGAATTAATACTACATACCCACCGTTGCATATTTCATAAGAAATGAAAACCACCACCTATATAAACATCTATAAGCCGTGAATGAGTGACTCAGGTGTTATAACGTGTTAATATTAAACTGACTGACAGCTCAGACTGACGTTTTGAAGTCACTGGTCCAGTTTAGGCAGTACCGGTAAACCGGGCCGTCTCGAAATTCCAGTTGCTTTGCACGAGACGCAAAATACACGCCGACAAAAGACAAACAGAAGCCAGAAACCACCGAGCGTTCTCGAACGCGGCGCCCAGGTGATCGAGAACCACGGGTGAAAGTATTCGGACGCCTGACCATGAGCTTGTAGGACATCCTGACACACTGCAATACTTCAAAGTCTTGTGAGAAGCCTTCTCAGAAGAGTAGAGGACATCCATGGATCTCTTCTCTTCTACTCTTCTGAGAAAGCTTCTCACAAGACTTTGAAGTACTGAAGTGTGTGTGTGTGTGTGTGGGAATTTGTGCCCGTTCAATCAAAAGCTGTTGAGTAGGTAGAAACGTTATGTGTCTCCCGGTTCCAGCCTTAACGTCGTTATTAAAGCTGAACTTTCTCTTTTTAATGAGAGGAAGATGCGTCGCCGTACCTTCACTTCAGGTGTTTCTGGTTGGCACGGCGTTTACGGTGAAATGATCACCCACAGGGCATGATGATGAGCTCGAGGAAACGGGTCGGGTA